>NC_139220.1:308467294-308657294 GCF_055691185.1 Crinia signifera | reverse complement strand
ACATTTTACATCTGCCCCCCTGCAGTGTACATGGTTTTGTCCATCTAAAGGCCCCCATACACTAGGGCGACTTGTCCTTAGGACAAGTCGCCCCCGACTTCCCCCTGAACTTCCCCGGCTGCTCCCCGGGGGAGCTTGATTAGATTGGCACTTGATGTGCCATTTTTTACATGTGATAAATCGTCTCGATTTATCACATGTAAAAAACCCGGGGAGCAGGGGGGGGCTACAGAGGTGGGAGCAGGGGGGCTGGGGACGCTGCGGGGGACATGTCTGTGTCCCCCGCTGCTGGGGACGCTGCGGGGGACAGCATCTGTGCGAGGCGGTAGAGGGAGCAGGGGGGGCTGGGGACGCTGCGGGGGACACGTCTGTGTCCCCCGCTGCTGGGGACGCTGCGGGGGACAGCGTCTGTGCGGCGAGAAGGTAGAGGGAGCAGGGGGGGCTGGGGACGCTGCGGGGGACACAGGCGGCATAGAGCCGGGCAGGGGGAGCCGGCCGGGAGCTGTCAGTAATGAATAAAAAAAAAAAGCCCATACAATGAATGGGCAGCCTGTGATTGGCTGCTGAGCGCTCTCTCAGCCAATTGCTGACTGGCTGAGAGAGCGCTCAGCCAATCACAGGCCGCCCATTCATTGTATGGGCTTTTTTATTTATTCATTACCGACAGCTCCCGGCCGGCTCCCCCTGCCCGGCTCTATGCCGCCTGTGCCCCCCGCAGCGTCCCCAGCCCCCGCTGCTCCCTTCACCGCCGCGCCGCCCCACTAGGTCCCAAGTCGGGTGGTCGGACGTGCAGCAGGTCCGACCACCCGACGCAGATCCGATGCGCACGGGACCGCGCATCGGATCTGAAGGGACATCAAAACTAGCCGATTTTGGTCCGATTTCGGCCAGATCCGACTGATCTGGCTGAAATCTGACCAAAATCGGCTAGTGTATGGGGGCCTTAAGAAAGAATTTGTCAGAAAGAGTGAACCAAAATAACCCCCCACGGTCCTCAAGGCACACCAACAGATCAGGTTTTAGAGATATCCAGGCTTGACCACAGGTGACTTAATTAGTACCTCAGTAATTTTGATTTAACCATTCTGCACTGTTGGTGTGCCTTGAGGTCCTTAGTTGGGAATGCCTGCAATACAGTGTGAGAATCTGAAATTGAGAGAGTTTGGGAGAGTTCTCCATATTTTTTTAAAGCAGCAATCAATTATATGGCAAAATCCACCTGGTTTTGCAGTGTAAACGATTGCCGCTTTAGAAAAACTGGGAGAACTCTCACATTCCCCCCATGTTTTCCGGGAGTGGCAAGTCCAGGGTCTGCATCTCTGAATGTATACTACCTGGCCTCACAGGGGGCGAGATGTATCACAATGAAAATGCGGTAAAACCCCCATTTTACCGCATTTTCATATGTACTATTACCCGGCCGCACCGATTTCGCCGGGCCAGGGTATCGCCACCCTTTGGGTGGCGATACCCTATAGAAGCCTATGGGGTTTTTTTTTGCCACTCACCGAACCCCGCTGCCTCGCCGACCCCCCCTCTCCCCCTCCATTGGGCTTACCTTCTTGCAGGTCCTCCTGGACCCCGGAAGGTAAGCCCTTCCTCCCCCAAGCAATGCAGCCGGAAATCTTTCCGGCTGCAGGGGTTTGGAGGAGGTGCCGGGGACAGCCTGCTTAGCTGTCCCCGGCGTGAAGGCAGCAGGAGGCGGCAGGGAGGAGACTGATTACCATCACCTGTGGTGAAACACCTGTTTTATTAGTAAGCCTGTTGAAAACAGGTGACGGCAATCATACATTATGAGGAGAGTCCAGAAGCAGAGCATTGTGTTCCTCCTGGAGAGGGTCATGTTGGGAGGTATGTATGACATCTCCTTCCACATGTGCATTTTCAGGCGACGGATTGCAAAAACTGCTTGTGTGTGGCTACTGCTAGTGTTCATTCTTCAAAGATCCAGTTTAGAAAGCGTATAGCAGCCATCATTCAGAGGCCTAGCCAGAAAGGCCTTTGCCCATATGATGTAACATTTTCATGGGGCCCTATAAATCCCTTAAGTGACATTGCAGCTCAGCACAGATTTCCAGGCCACACCGCTTTCTGATCCGCTGCGAACCGCTGCACTAATTGCCCAATAGGAGAATCCGCATAATGCATTATACGCTTACCCCACCCCAGGATTCCCCACCTCGCATAATTATACTAATATCAGTGTTTATTTCTTAAACCCTTTTAGTGCTGCCAAGTTTTGAGATAAAGCTCAAGCCAGATCAAAATTATTTCTACATAAATGATCAAGAACTAAGAGTGACAATATCTGCACAGTGAGTACATGTGTATTTCTAGTGTTACATTTAAATAGGTATAAAAGATAGGTAAGGTTGGGGATGGTGGGTTAGGTTTCGGCCTGGTGTAGGCAAACTGTGGCTATCCAGCTTTTAGGAAAACGAAAAGTCCCTGCATGTCGTTAAACTCACCATCGGCAATCTTTATGCCCCACACATGAATAAACTTATCTAAAACCTTAAAACTAACTTAACACTAAAATAAGGAGACAGACACAAGTGCCGGCGTTTCAAAATAAGATGTCAAATTTATTAATTGACAGCTATAACTTGACCATAAAGGGTGGCGGCCCTAAAGAACGGTCATAGAAAAGAGAGAGGGTCACAACACACCATTCATACATCATTGGTGTCCAACTCTCCCCTCGCGACCCACCCGTGCGGATGGTGCAGCCCATCCCCTGTCCAAAGGGCATGGGCTAGCGACATATCGACGTCGGGAGAGCCCACCCCACTATCTTCATACGATATTCATTTAAACAAGGACCGTTCTTTACCGCCGCCAAGAAGAGAGAAAGTTAGGGAGGGAGGGTGGGGAAATTCCGACCAGAGAGGAAAATCACCTGATTTCCTGCCTATTCCTAGCTCAAGGAACACCTCCCTTGATCCCTGATTGGCTATCACTAAGCTTATCATAACACCCCAGCAACTCACTACTAAAGTGCAGGCAGCTCAGATCCCTTTGGTGGTTTATGTCACTCTTGCTTAATCAGCTTTCGGTTTTCTGTCACAGTTTTAGCATTCCCTAATAGCAATACTGTGGAAAGGCATGCTGGGCCTCTTACAACAACAAGCGAGAGCCACAGGTTGTCTAAGCCTGGTTTAGACACTAGCAGAGAGTGTTAGGCTGGTTTCACACACTCCGGCTCCTGCCGGACGGTGAAATCCCGCACGGCCAGGAAGCCGTGCCACACACAATAGTTTATCATGGAAGGGATGGCCACAGCCCGGCAGCCGTCCCTTCCAGGAGGTGTCTGTGTGTACTAGTGATCAGTGATATATGTACAGGACGTGTCTGTGTGTACTAGTGATCAGTGATATATGTACAGGAGGTGTCTGTGTGTACTAGTGATCAGTGATATATGTACAGGAGGTGTCTGTGTGTACTAGTGGTCAGTGATATATGTACAGGAGGTGTCTGTGTACTAGTGATCAGTGATATATGTACAGGAGGTGTATGTGTGTACTAGTTATCAGTGATCTATGTACAGGACGTGTCTGTGTGTACTAGTGATCAGTGATATATGTACAGGAGGTGTCTGTGTGTACTAGTGGTCAGTGATATATGTACAGGAGGTGTCTGTGTGTACCAGTGATCAGTGATATATGTACAGGAGGTGTCTGTGTACTAGTGATCAGTGATATATGTACAGGAGGTGTCTGTGTACTAGCGATCAGTGATATATGTACAGGAGGTGTCTGTGTACTAGTGATCAGTGATATATGTACAGGAGGTGTCTGTGTACTAGTGATCAGTGATATATGTACAGGAGATGTCTGTGTGTACTAGTGATCAGTGATATATGTACAGGAGCTGTCTGTGTACCAGTGATCAGTGATATATGTACAGGAGGTGTCTGTGTACTAGTGATCAGTGATATATGTACAGGAGGTGTCTGTGTACTAGTGATCAGTGATATATGTACAGGAGATGTCTGTGTGTACTAGTGATCAGTGATATATGTACAGGAGGTGTCTGTGTGTACTAGTGATCAGTGATATATGTACAGGAGGTGTCTGTGTGTAGTAGTGGTCAGTGATATATGTACAGGAGGTGTCTGTGTGTACCAGTGATCAGTGATATATGTACAGGAGGTGTCTGTGTACTAGTGATCAGTGATATATGTACAGGAGGTGTCTGTGTACTAGTGATCAGTGATATATGTACAGGAGGTGTCTGTGTACTAGTGATCAGTGATATATGTACAGGAGGTGTCTGTGTACTAGTGATCAGTGATATATGTACAGGAGATGTCTGTGTGTACTAGTGATCAGTGATATATGTACAGGAGCTGTCTGTGTACCAGTGATCAGTGATATATGTACAGGAGGTGTCTGTGTACTAGTGATCAGTGATATATGTACAGGAGGTGTCTGTGTACTAGTGATCAGTGATATATGTACAGGAGATGTCTGTGTGTACTAGTGATCAGTGATATATGTACAGGAGGTGTCTGTGTGTACTAGTGATCAGTGATATATGTACAGGAGCTGTCTGTGTACCAGTGATCAGTGATATACAGTATGTACAGGAGGTATCTGTGTACTAGTGATCAGTGATATACGTACAGGAGGTGTCTGTGTGTACTAGTGATTAGTGATATATGTACAGAAGGTGTCTGTATGTGATCTACTGCTCAGTAATACAATGGATATAATTTTTGAATATTTTTACTCTCCTCAGTTATCTGTATGGGAAGCCGGTGGAAGGAAAGGCATTTACTTTATTTGGAGTGATGAGAGACAACGAAAGAAAAACTCTGACTGAATCTCTGAGAAGGGTTCCGGTACCTAAATCTATTTTATATCAGAGGCTCACCTCTATTTTCTACTATATTAGTAATTTCATACCTCCTAACTTCCCCAAAATTTTGCGACTGTCCTGTGTCCCACTGGCGGGCAGAAGTGTCCTGTGATGGGGTGACATTCAGGAGTACCCCATCACTCCGTTGCTTTGCATAAGTACAGTGTTTATCAATGGGAGAAAGGGACTGGCTCATGGAGGGTTGAAAATGCCCCCACAGATGTGAAAATGGGGCGTGTCCACACGAGAAATGCCACGTGTGCAGGCCACACACCCCTAACTGCTAGGCCACTCCCCCTTTCTGGGACAGGCTGTCTCATACAATATTATCAGCACTGCCTACAGTAAGGAACCTATTGATCTCTCACTTGCAGTGAGTTGTCGTGGTTGGATACTGAATGCCGGCATCTTGACCGCAGTGATGCTGACTGCATCCGGGAAGGAGAATATTTGAGGTTTTCTCAGGTTAATAAATATCAAGCAGCCCTATAGGGCCGCCCCTAATAATGTTTGAGCCCATGGTCATAGTCAAAATCATGGCTTGTTCCAGGAACAAAGCAAATTACTATTTTTTTTTTATTTTGCTCCCACCAGTGGCAGTTGCAGCGCTGACTACCTAGTGTACAAGGGGCTGCTATGCAGATGTACATGTGGAGGACATATGTAATATATGAGGTGATTGTGTATCCGAGATTGACAGCGGTTCTGCTTTCTGCAGCCGCCGTGCAAAACCAGGACTCCGCATTAGTCAACACTCGCCTAAGCCCGCCCCCAGATTTCATTGGCTATTTTCACAGGAACCTACAAAGAGGAAGCCATATCCCATGTCCCCGGTTCTACAGGCGGCTGTGGCAGCAGCCCCCACTGGCCAAACTCCCAGTCATTGTCATTGTGCTCAAAAAGTTCCCCTAGCCCTAAAATACACATGATAGATCCTCATTATTTGTACATTCTGTACTAAGGGTTTGTGTCAGTTTAGGGTTAAATTCTTTGCATGTTGTGAATTTCCATTTGTATGACCCAGATATCTAATGGTGAGGGAGAAGCCGTCTTGGAAAGGAAAGACCTATTGAAGTATTTCGAGAAAGAGGAAGACATGCTGGAATGGAGGCTCTTTCTGACTGTGACTGTCATCACCGAGTCCGGTAAGTTATGGAACCACGTGTTCTCATTTGCTCCTTCACAGTCAGAGTTTGATAAGTACTGTAGACCACATTTTTTTGGTGCAATAGAAAGAAAGTGGGGCGCTCCTTCAATGCACTTTGGCCCTGATTCAGGTTGGCTCTTTCAAGATCCGAATTCCCATCGGGGAACGATGTTGCGGTTCTGCGCATGCGTATCAGCAAAAATACGCATATGCAGACCGGCAGTGCAAACACCTTCAGTGAGTATTACACTAGCCGAGGTGTTCACACACAGCGGTGTAGACAGGGGGCATGGATGGGGCTGGGGCATGGGGAAACGGTGGGTGCACCCAGAAAAACGCTGCGCGTCCACATTCTTGCATTCTTGCCGAAGCATGCTCGGGGCCGCCGCCTGACACCACAGGATGTCAGCCGCCCACCCTGTCTGCATCCAGGTGCTCGCATATATACTGTAGGCCAGTCCAGGCTGACTTAGCTTATATATTGAATGATGAATGATTGTTCAGTTGTGCACTCGCAAGTGAATGGCTGTGTGAGCGTACACCTCCATTTGCATGCAAATGCTGCAGTACATTTGGTGAAGGAGGTGGCCGTTGGAAAGCCCGGCGGGTTACCCAAATTTATGCTGCTTAGTGAGCCAATTTGAATCACCCCTTTGTCCAGCAGGTCGGCTGGACAAAGCCAAGTCCATTAATTCACCCATCAAAATGTGGTCGATCTTTAGGCCTGATTCAGACCAGTGAGCCGGAAAAGGCGCCCAATGCTGCACCGCTCAAGGGAAACCCTGCCATGCACACAAATTTTATAAATAGAAATAGTTATACATATATATATATATATATATATATATATATATATATTTTAAGAAGTTGTTACTTCTTAAAGTAAAGTAAAAGGCCATGCTACTGTAATTCTAGGTACACAGATTCACAAATTCTCAAAGTCGGTCATCTAGGTCCCCCATACAGGGCATGTTTGGCAGGTCTCCTCACAGAATCAAGTGAAATTATTAGATCCACCTGTGGATGTTTTAAAATGTGTCAGTGAGCAATGAGTGCACCTGTGCACCTGCCTGGAAAACGTGAACTGTGTGGGGTCCTGAGGACCGAGTTTGAGAACCACTGGTCTAGTGTGTACCCACCTTATCGTTAACGTTGCAGTCAAATCCGTCTTCCGTATGTTGGCAATGACTGCATGTTCAGTGGGGGGCCAGTTGATGTCACTGAAGGATGTGTGTGTATGCACTAAATCATATATGAGAATCGTGTAGTGGGTACCCAGCTTGACACATACTATAAGCGTGGTACTAAGCTTTTCCATTTGTAGACAGGTTGCTTATTCCTGTGTGACTTCCCTAAAACTAAATAGTGATAACAATCAACCATTCAAATTTGACCACCGGCTGCTGGTGGAAGAGGTTATTTAAATTGTTACATGTCTAAAGCCAATAAAAATAACATGGGTTAATCAGTGTTACCTGATAATGTTTGCTCTGTGTTGCTACAGATGCCAAGAGTGTCCTGTTGGAGCCAGAGGAATATTTAGCGGTCAGGCTGCCTTTTGGCACAACCATATCGGTCACCGCATTCATGTCACTGCAACCTTCGTGCTGGGGCCTCCCAACTGCCAAAGGAGCTCCAACATAACCCCCCCCCCCCCCTCCCCTCCATCACCACCACCACCACCACCACGATTTACTAGCCATTGCCCCCTTCTCACTCACCAGTTCCAAAATAAAACAAAAAGTCATAATGGCGTAAACAAAACGAAGAACCACCTCGCCGCATCTGGCCACTGACCAAGCAGAGTTCTCGCGTATGCCGTGTGGCCCCCATAGCAAGTGTCACCCCTAAGTCGGCGCCTCACGTGTCTAGTCGGAAAGGCACCACTGGTTAGAGCTGTGGAATCATTACCAAGTGTGGACCTAGATCTCTTCCTGTGTTAGATAATACTGTATATTGTCTTTTTTTAGGATACCGCTTTGGTCTACAGCATTATGGTCGACAGTCATTAGGTCAACACCATTAGGGCGACATGGGAAAAGGTCGACATGGAAAAAGGTTGACATGGTTCTAGGTCGAAAGGTCATTAGTTCGACAGGTCCTTAGTTCGACAGGTCATTAGTTCAACAGTGTCTAGGTCGACAGTCAAAAGGTCGACATGGAGTTTTTCACAGTTTTTTGAGCCGACATGTGCCGACATGCGGTATTTCATGCCCTACCATCCACTAGGGTGTGGTGGGAGAATAAAATAGTGTGCCAACCGTAGCGAGGCACCGTGCCAGACACATTGCGAGCAATCAATGCGAGGGGATGTGGTACACTTTAAACTGTGTCCATGTCGACTGTGTTGACATTCAGGTAAAAAAAACGGTGAAAAAACCTCATGTCGACCTTTGACTGTCGACCTAGACATTGTCGAACTAACGACCTGTCGAACTAATGACCTCGACTTAGAACCATGTCGACCTAGACCCATGTTGATCTTTTCCTATGTCGATATAATGGTGTCGACCTAATGACTGTCGACCATCATGCTGTCGACCAAATGATCCCAACCCGTGTTGTCGCTGATACCTCTGTGAAGCAGTTTGTACGACTTTACAGTGTTTCGTATTCATGTCTCTCGCAGGCAGTGACTTGTTGGAATCACAGCTGGATGATATTTATATTGTGAAGTCTCCATATAAAGTTCTCTACACTAAAACCTCCAAATACTTCAAGCCGGGAATGCCCTTTGACCTGATGGTAAATACCTCCATGATATATTCCTAAATTGGGACAGATGTCATTTGTGCATTGTAGTTTTGACTTTTAGTCTAGATTTATTTCCTCCTGCATACAGTATGTTAATAACTATCACTCATTTCTTTTCACCTAACTTAGGCATTTGTCACTAACCCAGACGGGTCTCCGGCTCATCGTGTCCCTGTGGAGACTGATCCAGGCAGAGTGAGAGGCACAACGCAGGAGGATGGGACAGTTAGACTTACTGTCAATACACCCTCAGATAGAGACTCGCTGCAGATATCGGTAATGTGTACATCCATATCTGTTGTATTGGGTCAGTGTGGTCACTTGTGTAAGCCCCTCATTCTATTTTCATGGAGTTATGCAGGCTGGATCGGATGCAACAGAACTGGGTACTCACAGCAGAACTTTAATGCAAAAGTCCAAGGTAGAAATGCACTGCATGGATACTACTGGATCTTTCACATCGGGGGTTGCAAAAAAAGGTAACTGGTAGGAGGAGTCCAGGATCCTAAAGCATCAGATAAACAGAGGAAACAGTCTCAGAGACGGACCTGTACCCCTTTCACACCGCACCTCAAACCAGCTGCTGCCCTGCCCCCGTCAACCCGGCTGTGTGCGGCATGACGTTACAAGGTCTTACCCCACACAGCCGGGGGAAGGAGGAAGAACCGGGCAGCGCAGCTGAGATCAGCACTGCGCTCAGCTTCAGCCGCTGCCCGGTTCTTCCTCCTTCCCCCGGCTGTGTGGGGCATGACCTTGTAAAGGAGGGAGCGCAGGCAGTGGCATTCCCAAGAACTTTCCGGGTTTGCCAATCTGCTCACTGAAGGGGTTAAACCCATGCCGTCCTGTGTATAATGGACAACCCGGGTTTAATGTGAAAGTGCCTGACCCGGGTCCGAATCGACAATGAGCCGTGAAAGCGATATCAGTGATCCGGCAGTGACTACTAAAAGGAGCAGGCATAAAAAGCCAGCTCAGGATTAGAGTGTTGACAGTGTCTAAATAGTCAATAAGCCGACACCAAAAGATTGACATTCGCAAGGTTGACAGTGACAATGTGTCGATACAAGAAAAAGATCAATGTGGAAATGGTCGAAACACGGACAAATTGACATGAGTTTTCTTTTTGTTGGTGTCAATGTCGACACCCGAGCCTGTAAATCCACAAATAGTGTAGTGTGTTCCCCCGCATGGCTCCCCATGCTTTTTGAGACTGCACCATTCACAGTTGGAGTTCACGTGGATGGTAAATCATAAAATAGTCCCAAAATGTAAACAAATGATGAAAAAGTCGTGTATTGTCCATTGCCATCGTGACCTTTTGCTTGTGTGCACATCGAGCATGTCAGCCTTTCGGTGTTGACATTGCCTTTCTATCTAGACCAGCGATTTTTATCCTTTTCAACTCACGCACACAACATTTTTTCAATTGCTAAGACACATCATCAGACCCACACAGGAAAAAAAAAAACCTATTGGCCCCATATGAAAAAGCAATCACACTTGGTCCCCACAGGTCACAAAAAGTAAACACAGTGGCCCTCACATGAAAACAAGAGACTAGTGAATAGTGATGGCTGTAAGCTGGTGTGAACATCTCCAGATCTGGTGGCACACTTGAGAATAGCTGAAGGCACACTAGTATGCCACGGCACGGTGGTTGAAAAATTCTGATCTAGACACTGTCAACTTCTCATCTGCATCCCAAATACAGTAGCTAGTCCCCAGTTGCAGCCCACAGACAGACTCCAGACAGAGAGCGACACCTAGGAGCAGGAAAGCAGAACTGCACGGATGTCACATGTAATGAGGCTGATACATGCCCATAGTTGCCTACTCTCCTGCATTCTGCAGGAGACTCCCTGAAATATCAGCAATCTCCCTGTCTCCCTGAACAGTCTAGGAATCTCCCTGATTTTACTTCATTCATATTGTGCAGCTGTTCATTTCTTGGTGTGGAAACAATTAAACCTATGGCCACATGCATGGCGTGGCCTCTTATATGGAACCACGTACATATGGTGCTCATGTACATTATTTTATGACGCGCCTCTCAGATGTAGCAGTACACATCCGCCGCTTCTAGGTATCACTTTCACAATCTCCCTGATATGCTTCTTCAGAAGTAGGCAAGTATGTACTTGCCCCCGGTGTAGTATTGATTTGGTTACAGCTGATAGGTGTTATCAGGACTGTGCATGGGGCAACAGTGAGCATGGACCACTGTTGAAGGCCTTTGGGGGAGGAGACAAGAAGATACAACTATGACTGCATCCTCCGCTCTGCTGGAAATCTGAGTAACCTGATGGTCAACTCCTCCAGTTGGCCACTTCACTTTTTAATCTGCTTGATCCATCTCCCTCAGACTTTTTCTGTTTATGTTGCTTCTGTACCTTGAAAAGGAGGATACGGGATATAGTAAACTCTACCTAAGGTGGAACAATTGAGTGTCTATATACTGTATAACCCTTTGCACATAATAAAGTAGATCAGTGAGAATCTAAAAACACCCAAAAGCTTGTAGCGTTGATTTACCCTTAGTGGCCACATTTACTCCTATATATTGATCTGAATTGATTGGCCTCAGAAACTCTGGGGCCGATTCACACCTACACGCTGGGCTGTGAATTTGCAGCACGTGTGATTATCGAGGGACCGTGCATGCGGTGTACTGTGCGCATGTATGAGCCATTGACACCCTGCAGGGGTGAAAATGCAGATGTTCCCCGGACGTCAGGAGGGCCATTGACATCATCAGTGTCCTCCTTATCCCCATGGCCTTCGCAGCACCCAGTGAGTCCTGTGTGCATGGCTGTGTATGTGTTTGCGGCCATGCACAGCGGCGGGGAAGTGTGGTGGTGGGGCGCACGTTCAGCAGGGCGGCTGATACCTACTTGCTGGGCTTCGAACACTCCCAGGTCTGAATCAGGCCCCATGTTTCCACCACTGATTGATCACATTCTCACTCTAGTACCGGTTGCTCGACTGCCTTGGTGACATCTATACATACCACACAAACCAACTACTTATCTGGCTTCGGTGAGTCCACCCACCGCCACGCTGCAGCCATTTCCATCCACCTCCACGTTGCAGCCGCTTCTGTCCACCGCCACCCTGCAGCTGCTTCCCTCCACCACCACGCTGCAGTCGCTTCTGCCTACCGCCACGCTGAAGCCACTCGGTCACGAGTGACGCCACCCAAGAGCGACCCGCTGCCATCTTCACAGCTGTCAGAGCCGCGGCCATATTTGCTTTTGGTAGGCAGGACTTGGTCGCTGTGGCCGGTAACCGCTCTGGTAGCGCGGTCCGCGGCCCAGCCAGGGGGGTAGCATCGGACCAGCCAGGGTGGGAAAGTGGCCAAATCTGGACCGGCCCACTGGAAAATGGCCCAGCTTCCCGCTGGGCCAATCCGCCCCTGGATGGCCTTAGTTTTTATTACACTATATACTGTATTGTTTATGCATTCATGATGTTGGCTTCTACCTGACTCCTGGCTATTTTCTGCTTATAGGTAACAACCCAAGATCCTAGATTACCCGATGCCCAACAAGCCTCTTCTACCATGGTAGCCAGTGCATACAAGCCCATTGGTGGCAATTACCTGCATCTCAGCGTCACCGGAGGGGTGCAGAAACCAGGAACAAATCTTAATATCAACTTTAATATCCGCAACAACGAAGCTGGAGTTCAAAACCAGATCACCCAGTTTAACTATATGGTAAGGACTAAGATCATTACTTGTTATCTTACATCATTGGTGACTCTTCCTATCTAATAATAACAGAAGGACAATTTTACATATTTCTAGGATGATGCCACCTGAGCAGGGCATATAGAAACAAATGGCCTTGATCCATAGATTTGCAAACGAATATTGGCATTGTAATTGTTTCGCTTTGTTTCGGAGTGATGTGGCAAAATGTCTGCCTGTCATATACAGTATACAATGCCTCTTCATTGTGCTCTGGAAGAGGTGACAGTTGGTGAACTCTCCCTGAGCACCTACTGGGTAACCTGGAACATGTGATCTGCTGTGTGGTCTGGAAACTGTGACAGTTATTTGCAGCCATCCAATAAGCAGACATTTTTCGAAATTCAGATTCTTAAGGGGTGAAAAGGTGTAAAATGATCTGACAAGTAAACCTTTTCCAGGTTGAAACTGGGCACATCAGCTAGAGAATAATTAAAAGCAATATACAGTGCAGATAAGTTTACTGTGCCATGTCTTTCTAGTGTTTTGAATACAAGTCTGAAGATATATATGTGACATGCAGTCAGGAGGTGGGGGGTATGCAAGCAAGGATTGTCATGCATGCAGGCGTTGGTATGCAGGCAGAGGATGGTATGCAGGCATGGGGCAGACTTGCCTACCCTCCCGGAATGGCTGGGAGGGTCCCGCAAATCGGGTCCCCCTCCAGGCCCCCCGGTAAGGCGCCCCCCCGGTAAGTCTACCGCATTTTCCCTACAGCCCTGGCTCCCACCTTCCCCGCGGTTTAAAGCTCCAAATTTTGCGGGGAGGGGCGGGACTAAAATGGCGCGGTTTGCATAATTTTAGCCCCACCCACCATCCACGGACCTGCAAATTGATGCGGCTGCTGGTCATGGGGGAGGGGCTTGGTAACATTAGCCTTGCCCCGCCCCACAACGTATCCTCTTCCCGCCCCCCTTTCACTCCTCTCCGGGCTTCTCCCGGAGAGGAGTTTTAAAAAGTCGGCAAGTATGTGCGTGGGGTGCAATACAGGTAGGAGGTGGTATGCAAGTAGGGGGTAATGTGCGTGTAAGTGGAGGTATTCGGGCAGGGGGTGGCATGCAGGCAGGAGGTGGCATGCAGGCAGGAGATGGTATGCATACCACCTACTCCTGGATTTTCATTGCTTAAGGATCACTTATGATACAGATGGAGCCACTCTCTTTAGTAATGGACCTGGCGTCCTCTGTCCGTCAGGAATGGGTCGCGCACACGAGGTCCCATTCAGCAGGAGTTTCAGCGGCTTGATTACCAGCAGAGCTCTGCTGCACACCCGCACCTGAATGCTGCACCGACCCCCTAAGCCTGCACCGAGATACACCCTGCCACTCGTGAGCAATGGGACGTGCAAGCGAGTGAGACGATCACGCACCCCCAGCCATCCGCCAGAAACTGCGATATGGCGAGCTGGCTGAGAGTGGCTACATCTGTATGCTGAAAGTCTATAGCACGTACACATTGAGAAATTTTACAAACAATATCATCAGTTAACACATTCAGGAGCATGGCCGGAATGGGCATCTGGCACTTCTGGCAAATGCCAGAGGCGCCAATGGCCTGGTGGGCAGATTTGCTAATCCATGGAGGGGGTACCGCCTTCCAGTCGCCGCACAGAGAGACGCTGGACTCGTGGATGGATATTTTGGATAAGAGATACTCAACCTGTATACACACACACACACACACATATATATATATATAGGGGTTGTGGCCCCGTCCTGCGCTTGTAGGTGAGCAGCACTACTCTAAAGACCCCGCCGCTAGTGGGAGTCTGATGTGAAGAATAGGGAAGAAAGATGTAGAGGTGCGCTCAAGGGGTGGTTTCACCAGTCCACAATTTGTAAAAATACAGAAAATTTATTTTTTTACAATAAAACAGTTTAAAATGTACAAGTCTTGAAATCGTTTATAATCAATTTCGTGGTTCAGTACAAGACTTCAATCACAGGTGCAACATGATCATGTGAGCAGTCCCCTTTATAACAAACATGTAAGTCCCCCCCCCAACGAGCATGTAAGTCCCCCTGGCAATGAGTATGTAACCCACCTGGGCAACAAGCAGTCCTCTTGGCAATGAGAACGTATGTCCCCCTAGCAATGATCATGTAAGTCCCCCTATCAACGAGCATGTAAGTCCCCTTTGCAACAAGCATGCAAGTCAACCTGTGTAATGAACAGTCCCCTTGGCAATGAGCATGTAAGTCCCCATAGCAATATGTATGTAAGTACCCTTGGCAATAAGCATGTAAGGCCCCTTGACAACAAGCATGTCACTTCCCAATGGGCAACAAACATGCCATTGTCCCCTTGGCAATGAGCATTTAACTCTCCCTGGCAATAAGCATGTAACTCCCCCTAACAATGAGCTTGTAACTCCCCCTAGCAATGAGCATGTAACTTCCCCCTGGGCAGCAAGCATATAATCCCCCTTGACAATGACAATGAAACTCCTGACAAGGACCATTCCTGTAGTGCTGGGTGCTGTTAAATGAATCTCCTGGGCAATGAGCATGTAAGTGCCCCCTGGGCAATGAGCAGTCTCCTTGGTAACAAACATGTAAGTTCCCCCTAGCAATGAGCATGTTAGACCCCTTGGCAATGAGCATGTAACTCCCCCCCTGGGCAAGGAGCAGTCCTCTTGGCAACGAGAATGAAACCCCTGACGAGAAACATGCTACCTCTGGCATTGAGCAAGAAACCTCTGGCAAAGAGCATGTAACCCCTGATAACGAGCATGTAGATAAGCAGCATAATATGTAATAGGCATTACATTATGTGGTATAATGTGTAATGGGCATTATGGTGTGTGGTATAACGTTTAATGGGCATTTTGGTGTGTGGCATAATGTGTAATGCAGGCATGTCCAAATTATGGCCCTCCAGCTGTTGTGAAACTACACATCCCAGCATGCCTTGCCATAGTTTTAGCATTTCCTAATACCAAAACTATGGCAAGGCATGATGGGACTTGTAGTTTCACAACAGCTGGAGGGCCATAGTTTGGACATGCCTGGTGTAATGGGCATTACAGCGTTTGGCATAATATGTAATGAGCATTACGATGTGTGGCATAATGTGTAATGGGCATGAAGGTGTTTGGTGTAATAGGCATTACGGAGTGTGACATAATGTTTAATGGGCATTACGGAATGTGACCTAATGTGTAATGGGCATTACGGAGTAAATTTTTGATGCATGCCAAGTGTGTGTGTATGTGTGTGGGAGGGAATGATTAATTCTGAAGGCAATATACATAAATAAATCACCACCTATTTAGTTTGTATTGATGCCCAATAGGCGGCGATAGAACCCCCCCCTCCAATGGTGCACCCCTTAATAAAATGGGCTGTGCATGCCTATGTGCATCCTAGGAAACTGTGTAAAGTTGCCTAATGGATCAGCAGGCCCTGACCTTACAACCCCAGTCATAAGTACACAGAACAACACATACTAATGAGTATTTCAGCCTATTTGATATCCCTATTAATAAGATTGTTATCAGTAAATCAAATTTATGATGATGGAGAGCTTGCATCTGTCAAATGACGGACCTACATTTTTGGGGCCCTGCAGCTTGAAATGGTATGGGGGCCCCTTTGCTACCATCAACAATAGGATAACATCCAACAATGACCCCGTGGCCCAAATGTTGGAGAACGGGTTGGTAGGGTGGAGTTCTTGAAAATGGTCCATACATTGAGCCCCTTTCTACCAGCCTGTGTTTGCGGGGACTGGTCAGGTATGTAGAGTCTGTGGGGCAGGTCTGGTTACAGCAATCCTCTGGCACCTGTAATGTCTACCTTTCACAGCACCCTTGGGTAATCACCCCAGAGACCCCTCCTCTTCTCTTCAATACACTCCTGACATCGCATAGCGCACAGCACCAGCAAAATGCCTCCTTGTCCCAGCTACTTCTCACCCATCATTGCTCCCAGACTCCTTCCTAGGACGGTCCCTCTCAGGCTCCACCAATCCTGGGAATACAGTATAATGCAGAGAAGCGCAATCCAGCCTGTAATAGCATCTAAGCCTGGGGTAGCCAACCCTGGTCCTCGAGAGCTACCAACAGTGCATGTTTTGCAGGTCTCCTCCCAGAATCACAAGTGAGCTAATTAGCTCCATCTGTGTATCTTTTGAAATGTGTCAGTGATTAATGAGTGCAGCTGTGCAGCAGCTAGGTTGTCTGGAAAATGTGAACTGTTGGTAGCTCTCGAGGGCTAGGGTTGGCTACCGCTCATCTAAGCTGTACTTGAAGCCTGGTGTCATGGTGATATTGGTGACACGCTATAACCATAAAAACAAGAGGTGAAAATGGGCCCCTCCGAGATTAAGATCCCTAAAACTTAAGCTTTATTAGTTTGATATGTCAGACCAGTAGGACATATTCACATCAGTCTTATCTGTAAAAGACAAGTCACACAATCGGGCAGTTTAGATAGGTGTGGGCCCCATGTGCAGGTCCCACCAAACTCTTTCTGGTGCATGCACCCAGTAGACTCTAGCACTGTGCCAAAGTCATATTCCTTCCCATGCCCAGTAGACTCTGACACAACATTTCAGCTACATTTGGCAGGGAGGTAAGTACAGTTTATTGTTGCAGTGTATTTGGCATGGGCACGTCTTCCAGGGCCCATGGGTACCCCCTGTACAAATGATATACACCTTTGTACACCAGGAACTGATAAGCGCTAAGCGTCTGTACATGTTCTGTAGTTCTATGTGTTAGTACACTGTATACTTATATGAAAATGTACTTTCTTTATACAGATACTGAACAAAGGCAGAATAATGAAAGTGGGCACACAGGAGAGGGCACAAGGCCAAAACCTGGTGTCCCTGTTGCTTCCAATAACCGGTGACTTCGTCCCATCTTTCCGGATTGTGGCTTATTATGTTGTGACCACGGGAGCAGGGCTTGAGGTGGTGGCCGACTCTGTCTGGATTGATGTGGAAGATACCTGTATGGGGACGGTAAGAGATGATTGAAGTATCTGTAGTGTATGTAATTATTTCAGTGATGATCAACAATCGATATTGAAGGCTTAATCCACCAATGTGGATGCCATTGATGTCAGTTATACCTAATCTGGGGCAAGTGTTTTACCCTATACAGTCAGTTCCCCAAATTCTGCTGTTTTAGCAATACACTAAAGTTGAGTGCATACTTTAGCTATCACCCACACATATTACAATCACCGGCTCAATAACCTGATATCAGGCCAATGATTGACCAGCATAAGAACCAACCCAGCTAAAATGTTTGTGGGCCTGTCTCCAGGGGGCTGTAATGTAGCAAATATCTAGGTCCCCACAAGAAAATGGTCATTATGGAAAAGGTTGACTTATGAAATATGAAATTAGTTTTTCTAAATATTTTTGTTTTAATGTGGATAAATGAGCATGTGGATGCCCGATTAGTCTACCACAGTGGTTCCCGAACTGTGTGCCATGGCACCCTGGGGTGCCTTGGTAGACTTGCAAGGGTGCCCTGGGTTGGTGGTTCATGACCATAAAAAAATAGTTATGACTAATGTAATAGGCAAATAGTGGACAAATAGAAGTGAATCCTGTCCATTACCACACAACTGACTCTAGGGATGAGATATAAACACAATTTACACAATTGAATATTTTTTTTTATCAATGTGACACTTTTGCCCCAGGGGTGCCGTGAAAAAATTCTGATTCTCAGGGGCGCCGTGATCCCAAAAAGTTTGGGAACCACTGGTCTACCATGTTCTCTCATGTGGTTTGCTTTGCTCACCATGGTCCTGGACCACCTTTACTGTTACCATATGCTCTACTGTGTGAAACCACACCTGAAATCACTAGAGAGACAGAGAGACTTACATGCATGATCCATTTTTGAGGTCCAAAATATGAACATCGTAGGAAGACCTAAGCCAGGACTTGGATCTTCTCAGAACCTCAACGTGATAGAAGCTGGAATTACATTACTCAAAACCACAAAGTTGAGGAATTTTTGGTATTCTGCAAACCTGACCATTCATACTTAGTTACTACACCATTGCTACTATTACTACTACTATAACACTGTTGAATATTTTTTAAATCAACTTTTTTATTAAGTGGATCAAATCAGTTATAATAATCACATCCAATCTTGGACAGTAGTAAACAAGTCATGATTGAATAAACAATCGAAAAACGTTTTTGTCGTACATATAGCAGTTATGGAATGATCCAATTTTAATTAAAGTGGAAGGAGGAAAACCTCCGATACAGTGGGGACAAAACTGTGTCCCAATGGAGATAGATAGATAGATAGATAGAAGAAAGAGAGAGAAAGCTGGAAGGAGAGAGCGAACAGAAAAGGAAAAACATCTATTTAAATGAGTACTGTGTCCAAAAAGATCAAATTAAAGGAATGGGGCTGAAACATTTTGATAGGCTAGCCAGGGGTTCCATACCTTAGTAAATGATCTTGCATAGAAGAGGCAGCAGTTTTCATTTAGTCTAATGCAATTTGACATGTTGTAGACAAAATAACATGACAAGTCATTTTATTTTGGGTTTTAGTTAAGTCTGGGAAGTTCAATGGAAGTAGAAAAAATTTGGGACCATAAGGGATTGGAGTTTCGAGAATCTGTGAATCGAGAATCTGTGAAATGAGATGCATAACGTCTTTCCATAAGGTGGATATTTTTTATGCAGGACCACCAAATATGCATAAATGTGTCTTCCTCCAGGCAACATCTCCAACATCTGTCCGAAGTGTCAGGGTACATTGTAGAAAACCGAGAGGGAACATAGGGCCTTATTCTAGTTCACTCTTTCTGACAAAATCCTTCTTAGATGGACAAAACCATGTGCACTGCAGGGGGGCAGATGTAAAATGTGCAGAGAGAATTCGATTTGGGTGAGTTATTTTGTTTCTGTGCAGGGTAAATACTGGCTGCTTTATTTTTACACTGCAATATAGATCTCACTTTGAAGTAAAACCCCACCCAAATATAACTCTCTCTGCAAAAGTAACATCTGCCCCCCTGCAGTGCACATGGTTTTGTCCACCTAAGAAGGATTTTGTCAGAAAGAGTGACTTAGAATAAGGCCCATAGTACCATATATATAGGAGTTTGTATACATTATCTTTGATTTTAACACAGATTGAGCAAGATGTAGTGTTCTCCCATATCTCCTCCCATTCGTCGGGATCTAAGGCTATTCCCAGGTCTTTTTTCTATGCAGATTCATGTAAGTCTTTAGTATTGGGAGTATCCTCAGAACAGAAATTAGCCCTTTAGTCGAAGTTCGTCTCAAACATAGATTTTCGAAGTTGGTAGGAGGTCTATTAATCAGTTTTGTACCTTTCCTTCAGTGGAAATGTCTAATTTGAAGAATGCAAAAATGCAATGCAAGAATGCAAAAAGTTAGCACCAAAAATGTTTTAGAAATGTAATTTCCTTTTAAATGGCATAAACTAAAGATAAGATATTTGGGAGTCTTTCTGACACGCAGCCTCCACCAACTTTTTCAAGCCAATTACCCAAATATTTTAGATCAAATTAAGTCTGACTTACAAACGTCGTCTGCAAACGTCGTCTGCTTATTACAGGTGAGGTTATAGGGGAGAGGGACCAGGCATCCTACGAAACTTTCAAAGCATTTCTGATTGGTGCCATGGTCCTCTGGATCCACCTACAACCCCAATGTCTTTCTTCGTGGTCCATGGTAACCACAGGGCACCCACCCTAAATTTAAACATGAGGTATTCTGGCTAACAAAACTGAGGAGCTGAGCATGGAGGTGTGGTTATAGGGGAGAGGGACCAGGCATCCTAGTAAACTTTCAAAGCATTTCTGATTGGTGCCACGGTCCTCTGGATCCACCTACAACCCCAATGTCACTCTGTGGTTACCATGGACCACGAAGAAAGAGAGTTTTAATTGAGTTCACTCTACCTATCCCTGAGATGTAATAAGCAGACGACGTTTGCAGACCACATTTGTACCCCCGTAATAACCGCGTTACCGCGAATTCTAGCTGCCAAGGGTTCCATAATTAGTGCAAAAATCAGAGGAGATAATGGGCAACCCTGTCTAGTACCATCAGCAATTCCAAAGCTCGACGATGAAATTTGATTAACTGAGACCTTTGCTGAAGGGGTTCAATAAAGAACCAAAATGCCTCAACACTGTTGAAGATTTTACTACACTTTGCATATAACTATCTATTTGAAGTTTGATGAAAAATTGGTACTTAACAGAATTTTGACTCAGTTTAAAATACAGTATATGGATAGACAACTACTATCTGGCAAGAGAATACTTACACCATGGTGAAATACTTGTTTCACTATCGTTCTATGGGATGGTCTCAAGACATTGGGTATTAGAGGGTATCTGCAGGAGACAGGCATATATAACTTTGAACTGGGTGTACTGGCTCCTCCCCTCTGATTCCCCACCTACGAAGCAGTTTAGAAAAATGTGCCCTCAGGAGAGGATGCACACTGCTGGAACTCCAGAGAGTTCGTCTTCAGTTTACTTTCTTTTATTATTTTGGGTTTGCTGTGTTGGACCTCACAGCATTCCTGCTTCATGGGAAGTCAGGAGAAGGGTTAAGTTGCAGATGCTTTAAGGTACAGAGCTGTCCCTGCTGCAGGACCGCTGTCCTGAGAGGGTGATGTAATCGCGGGCATTGCGCAGCAGCGTTACACACCCCCATCATGCTACACACTCCTGACTAGAGTCCAAAGATGTCAGTGGTGAGTGGTGTGCGGCAAGATGGTGGCGGTCGCGGTGTCCCTGCACAGGGACCGCACAAGCCCCCTGTCACAGACTGGATGCTAGGGGCTAGCCACTGGACCACCAGGGCAGTTCCCCACAAAAGCGCTATGAAACACAGCCAGCGCCAGTATAAACATTAGCGTAAGCCCAGCGCCATTAAAAGGGGCGGGGCTTGCTCAGAGCGGGACCAGAGAGCTCTGTGGGCACCAACACTGCTTCCTGCTTCTCCCTGCTGCACCATTACTGTCTGGCAGACACTCCTCAGCGGTGAGGCATTAAAGAGGGACATCTGTAGCAGATGAGGAAGTGTTTTCAGCGCTTAAAAAATGCTTATTGTGTGTTAACTGTGCACTCAATATATGTATGCATATTACTTGAGGTATTATGCTCATAAACCAACTCCTCATTCTGGGAGTTCAGGTTAAGGGTGTTCTAGTCCCCTCAGTTTCTCTGAACACTCCCCCACGGGCTTATTAAGCTGTGTTAGAAGCTTACACATAGTTTCTATACACTTCACACTGATTTATATCTGTATATCACTGTGTTACTCTGTGTGTTGTGGGAAGGCTACAGTCTCCAGCATGGTGAGAAAGATAACCTGTGTGATCTGCAGCACAGAGTTTGTTCCTGGGTCCACTTCACAAATTACTTGTGATCAATGCATGTCTCCACAACTTAGTGGGACACCGCAATCAGACTCCCAGGAGCTTGAGTGGGCCGCTGGTATTAAAGCCATGCTGCAAATTGTGTCCTCATAATTGGCTGCAAACACTTTGCAGAACAAGCAGGTGCAGCAGGATTTATCAGTCCTGTCGGCAATGGTGGATAATATCACCCCCACCCCGGGTCAATCACGCAAGCGTGCCTCACCCGCCATTTTGCCTGATTCTGAAGAGGAACAGGAAAATTAAGAGGATGAGGAGCCATCACAGGACTCTGATACTTCCCTGCGTGACCCTGAGTCTCTCATTATTGCTATTAGAGAGGTGTTAAATCTTCCTCTGGCTGAATCAAAGGAAACAGAATATTGTCTTTCTTGAGCAGGCTGACTTAGAAGACAAATTTAATGTATCCTGGAAAAGCGATTTCAGCTGTCCAAAAGATTCAAATTCACATTTCCCTTTGACCCAGTCAGGAGCCTCCTGTAGTTGACGCGTCGGTATCTAGGTTGTCCAAAAAGGTGATACTCCCATTCCCTGGGTCTGCCACGCTGAAGGATAATTCATATAAAAAGCTGGATACCACCCTAAAAGCCATATATATATATACGGCAAGCAGGGTGTCTCAGAGACCAGTCCTCGCCAGTTGCTGGATGGCAAAGTCTATTCACACCTGGGCATTTCAAATACAGGAGGGCATGTTGGCAGATATGTCTGCGGCGCAAGCAGCAGAAAAACTGCGCCATATCCAGGACATTGAAAAAGTACTTTGTGAGGCTCAAAAGGAGCTAGGGGCCATTAACGCCCGCACCTCAGCCATGGCGGTGTTGGGTCGCAGGGTCTTGTGGTTACGCCAGTGGGTAGCTGATGCTGACTCCAAGCGTAGTGTAGAAAATCTCCCTTCAAAGGGGAAAAGCTGTTCGGCAGTGAGTTAGATGAGCTCATTTCCAAAGCAATGCCCTTTCTCGGGCCATCTTACAACGCCTAAGCAGAGAGCAAGAGGAGCTTCCTCTGTTGCCAGAGGAGGCCGGGCCAAGTTCAGTTAGGCTGTAGCCTCAGCCGCACAAGACCGAAACCCCGGTACAGCCACTTGAAAGCCCTCAGCTTGACTGGGTCCCCCCCCCCCACGAGAGATTCTCGAGGTGGGGGTCGGTTAGCGCACTTCGGCCAAGTGTGGGATGCCTCTCACCTGGATTCCGGAGTGGGGGATCTTATTTCCAATAGCTACAGGCTGGAGTTCTCCGGACCGCCCCCTCACAGGTTCTTCTGATCAGGATTACCAGCAGCTGTGGAGGACCAGGTGATCCTGTGACAAGCAGTACACAGACTGGTCAAATCAATGGTCATTATACCGGTCCCAGTGGTGGAACAGGGCAGGGGTTATCACTCCAACCTGTTCGTAGTACCGAAACCGGACAGTTCGGTACAGCCCATCCTGAACCTAAAGAATCTGAACCCTTACTTAAAAGTGTGCAAGTTCAGAATGGAGTATTTAAGGGCGGTAATAGGAAGTCTGGAGGAGGGAGAATTCCTAGCGTCGTTAGATGTAAAAGATGCCTACCTCCACATCCCTATCTGGGGCCCACATCAGGCATTTCTGAAATTTGCTCTGAAAGACTAGCATTTTCAATTCAAAGCCTTGCCATTCGGCCTGTTGACTTTTGATCAAAGCAAGATTGGAACAGGTCCTATTGCAGGACATAGTCATAACCAGACAGGTTTTGTCCAACCACAAATGGATTCTCAATATCCCAAAATCCTCCTTGTCACCGACACGCCATCTTCTCTTTTTGGGAATGATCTTGGACACCGAAAACCAAAGGGTGTTTCTTCCCCAAGAGAAAATGATTGCCATTCGTAATCTGGTCTTGGAGATTCTGGCCAAGACAGGTGTGGGTTCACCATTGTATCCAGCTTCTGGGGAAAATGGTGGCTACTTTCGAGGCAATCCAGTTCAATAGGTTCCATTCCAGACCATTCAAACTGGACTTGCTGAGCAAATGGTCAGTGTCACACCTCCCGATGCACAAGAGGATATTCCTGTCACATCAAGCCCACCAATAGCTCCTGTGGTGGACCCATGCCCCAAACCTGTTGGCAGGAAGGAGATTCAGGATACAGGATAGGATCCTCCTAACAACGGATGCCAGTCTGTTGGGTTGGGGAACAGTGACTCAGGACAGGTCCTTTTAGGGCCAATGGTCCTTGTGCGAGTCGAAACTGCATATGAATGTCCTGGAATTGAGGGCAGTATACTATGCAATCCTACAAGCTCAGTCCTGGGCGGCTGCTCGGGGTGTTTCAGCCTTACAGCTCTGCAGAGCTGCAACTTGGTCGGGTCAGCATACCTTTGTAAACTTTTACAAGTTTGACGCCCTGGGTGGGGAATCAGAGGGGAGGAGCCAGTACACCCAGTTCAAAGTTATATATGTGCCTGTCTCCTGCGGATACCCTCTAATACCCAATGTCTTGAGACCATCCCAGTATCCCACAAGGACTTTGTGAAAAGGATTAACCGGTAGGTATTATAATCCTATTTTTACTTTAAACAGTCGTCCTTCCCCTCAAAAACTACGAGAATAATGCGGTAGTCGGGATTCCAGTGTCAGCATTATGAACACTGGCACCCTGACCGCTAGGCTAAACACAGTGGCAAACACTAAATACTGAAAGCAGGACATAACCCATTTGGCAGGCGAGAATTCCACCACTGAACAACCAATGCGGACATAACCCATTTTAGGCAGCACGGATGGTGTAATGGTTACTGCCTCACAGCGTTGAGGTCATGGGTTCGATCCCCACCATGGCTCTAACTGTGCGGAGTTAGAGTGAATATTCTCCCCATGCTTGCGTGGGTTTCCTCCAGGTACTCTGGTTTCCTCCCATAATCCAAAAATATACTGGTAGGTTAATTGGCTTCCAACAAAATTAACCCTATAATGTCTGTGTGTGTGTGTACATGTGGTAGGGAATATAGATTGTAAGCTCCTCTGGGGCAGGGACTGATGTGAATGTTCAACTATACTCTGTAAAGCGCTGCAGAATATGTGTGTGCTATATAAGAAACTGTTAATAAATAAATAAACCCATTTACCCAGTGCTAAAGGGGTTGTGTCTCATTTTTAATTTGGGCCCTTTTCTGTTCTGGAACTTTTTCTATGAAAAACATTTCAGCAAAATAAAAATAAAAAAATCTAACAAATCTGACCCATCCCAATAACCACACAACTACTGTAGGTCAGTTATTATGTCCATGACATTATAATAATAAAAGTATATGCAAATGTATACAGTATGCGCCATGAAATATGCAAAACTACATAAGCAGTGTTGCATGAGTGAGATTATTGATCACTAATATATAGTGATTGCATCACACAGCTGGAGGTGACGGGAGAAAAAGAAAGGGACAATGCGATACAGGCCCCTGGCGCATCTATGAAACTGAAACTGAAAGCGGATCACATGGCCAGCGTGGGACTGGTGGCGGTGGACAAAGGTGTCTATGTGCTGAACAAGAAGTTTAAGATCTCCCAGAGCAAGGTGCGGTTAGTTATGTTTGAGAGGTATTGGAATGTTTTATATTATTTTATTTAGATGTGTGTGATAG
Source organism: Crinia signifera (assembly GCF_055691185.1). Lineage (NCBI taxonomy): Eukaryota > Metazoa > Chordata > Amphibia > Anura > Myobatrachidae > Crinia > Crinia signifera. Next base: position 308,631,766 of record NC_139220.1, on the reverse strand, counting down.
ATATACATGTGTGTGTGTCTCAAATACCATGTCTCCTTCTTACTGTACAAGGTTTGGGACTCCGTGGATAAGTACGACATCGGCTGTACACAAGGGAGCGGTGCTAATGCCCCAGGAGTGTTTTATGATGCCGGGTTGGCCCTACATACAACCTTCCAGCAGACAACTCCTCAGAGATCAGGTGACATAAACATTACTGCATACAGATATAAGCATGCTCATTGTTGCTACAGGTGCACCATTGAGGTATCCTAGTCGCGCCATAAGAATAGCACGTTAAGACGCACTATGGCGTAAGGGTCCAAAGCATGTAATTGCTCCTCTAATAAAACTACAGTACAGTGCTGAGTATCCTGGGATAGATATGACACTACAGAATACAATGTATGCTAACAGATCATAAATTGTATGTGTACCAAGGCCTGACAAGTGGACTAGTGCACATTACAGTAAGTACATGTCCCTTTTTAATACAACAATATTACATTATGAAATTCTACCAGCCTTGACCATCAGTTTCCACCTGTTTCACAATAAATGCCAGGCTCCAGGATCACTTCGTAATGTAAATTAATGGCTCCAACATACAGTAGTAGTAATGGCAATGCTTGGCATCCAATGCAGCTTGAGGATTTAGTATTCAGTGACAGTAGAAGTAGAAGTATTAGCAGCTTGTGGCAGGATGGAAAGACTTCAGCAGGTTAGCCAAATATGACTGCACCTGAACTAAGCTACTGTATGAAATGCTTTGTGAGCATCTTTTCCGCAAAAAAATACTTTTTTTTTTTTGCCACTTTCTGATCAAGCAGTGTAGCATCCAATGCAGATTGGGGACATAGCATACAGTAGCAGTAGAAATAAAAGCATGAAGCGCTTATGGCAGCATGGAAAGAGTTCAGCAGGGTAGCCGTACATAATTGCACCTGAACTGAGCTCAGTGTGTGAAATGCTTGTTGAGCATCTCTTCAAAAAAGAGGTTTCTTTACTATTTTTCGATCAGGCAGTTTCATGCCTAATGCAGATTGAGGAAATAGCGTACAGTGAAAGTAGAAATCAAAGTGTAAAAAGCCTGTGACAGCATAGGAAGAGTTCAGCAGGGTAGCCGAAAATGATTGAACCTGGAATGAACTCACTGTGTGAAATGCGGGCAACTTTCCACAAAAATGAGCTTTCTTTTTGAATTTCAGGCAGTTAAGCGTCTACTCCAGATGGGGGACATTGCTGTAGAATTCAGTTTATGAGTAGCTTGTGCAAGTATGGAAAGAGTTCAGTGAGGTAGCCTAACATGACTGCAACTAACTGAGCTCACTTTGGGAAATGCTTTGTAAGCTTCCCTTACACAAAAAGAGGTTTCTTTGCAGTGTGGATTGAAATGAGTCTTATAATGCAAAACCAAACAATAGTTGCAGACCAAGTTTAGATGCTATTTAAATGAATGTTTCAATATACTATAGTTTATAAATAGTATAGAGCTGTAGATTACCATCTGAAGGTGCCAAACAAATACTGTATAATAACAATTAAAATTATATTTCTCTGTGCTAATGAAAATAGGAGACTGATATAAATCAACAAATCACAGTTATTTAAATGAATTACTTTTAATAAGCATATGAATCTCTAATATATCAATCATATAAAACATCACATAAACAAAAAGAAGGACAAGAATTCAATAGAATAAAATTGGAAGCTTCCACACAGTGGGGTAGCAATAGCTCCACAGCCCCCGTGGTCGCTAGGGAAGTTTGGGCGCCGTGGGGTCTGCGGAAGCTATTGCTGCCGCCGAATCTCTGATGCCCGCAGTGCCTGTCTGCACTGAGTCCCGGTGCTCCTCCTGTCCTCCTGTAAAATGGCCGCCCCTTCACAGCAGACAGTTATTAAGGATGCTAGAGGAGGCAGCGACCTCCTCTTGCATCCTAATTAATGATCTGCTATAAGGCGGCGGCCATTTTGGATGCGACATTCAGAGAGAGGAGCAGGAGCGCCGGGACTGAGGATAGCAGCAGGTCCAGGATGCCGGCCTGGGACCGCAACGAATCGTCATGGCAGAAGAAGGGGTAAGTGCAGGTGAGTGGGGGGAGGGGGAGTAAGAGGGGGGCGCACACACTTCAGTGGCGGAGGGGTGCCCCAATTGTATTTACGGCACTACTTCCACATCAAATTGTGATTATCACAATGTACATAGTTCCCTATATAGGATCTTATGGAGCTGCAATCAAGTGAGATTGCACACTATAAGCGCATTTTGTAGCCTGATCTCCCCTGCAGGAGACGTAGGGCAACATTTACTAAGAATACGAATCCAGTTAGTCTTATTTGTATTTTGAATATGAATTTTATTGGTGGAGTATTTCATTTATAAATTCGTATTCCGGGGGATATTTTTACAAAGTTGTCATATTTTTGTTTAGATTCGTATTGATCGATGTTGTATGGAGTCATATTTGGCGGCCAGTCAGATCCGTGCGGACTTCAATGTAAAAATAAATAAAGATACAAAATATAAAACACATAAAACATAAAAAACAGCTTGGGTTTCCCCCCCTCACGGCTATAATCAGCCCCGGGCTCAAAGAGCTGGTCCTAGTTCTAGAAATTCACAGGGCAAAACACACAGGGGTCCTCCTGAATTTCTAGAACCAGCACCAGGCTCAAGGGCTGGTCCTGGCTCCCAAAATATTGGGGACAAAATTTCCCCATATTTCAAGAACCAGCATCGGGCCCAACCAGCCAGCAGGGTAATGCCACAGCCGGGGGGAGACTTTTCATACAAATCTGCTAAAGCAGTGGTGTAACTTACCCCGACACAGCATCCACTTAAAGGGGGTGTGGCTTTAAGAGAGGATTATCACACATGGTGTCACTTGGGAAGTACAGGGAGTGTTGGCCACTCCCAGCTTTTACCCAGCTAAGGGGGAACCTCCAAAGTGTAAGCTCTTGCAGACAGGATCTGTGTGCTGCCCTGTAAAATTCTATGCAGCACCTTGGCTCCTGTTACTGTGTAGAAGCCAGCACTCTTTACACTTCATCGCTCTCAGATGCTTAGTACTATTTTAGTATCTTCTTATTTGTCTTTTAATATTTTTCCACAGAGCCTTTATGTCAACCAAAATTAAAGCGCAGACGACGATCATCAGCAGCACTGATTCATCAGAAAGACAATATAGGTAAAAACTAGAATAGGCATCTCCATACTAATTGTTCCAGAGATTCTGAAACTGTATAGAATCTCTGATGCTGAAGTTTCTGATCACCAATGTAATTTATTCAATTTCTCAAAACAACATTACACGTACACAAATATTTTTTTCCTATTTCGACTTTCATTCTATTTAATTATTTTATTGTTTTAGAAAAAAATTCTGTGCAAATGACTTGCCTCTGTGATTGAAAGAATACGTTTAAAATCAAGAGTCAAACTGCAATGCATTTAGAGAATGTTACACGAAGAAATGGACAAACAATATATCAAAGATATACTGTGCATAATCAGGGGCGTAACTATAGCACCGCAGCCCCCGCGACCGCGGGGGGGGGGGGGGGCGCTATGCATGTGCGGGCGCCGGGGGCTGCAGTGCTATAGTTACGTTACACCCCGCCGCCCGCCGCACCAACCCCCCCATCCCCAGTCTTTACCTGTGTTCAGTATGCGTTGGTCCGGTCCCGGCCCCCTTCTTCTGCTGAGGACCACCACAAAATGGCCGCCCCCATATAGCACACAGTTCTCTGAAACTGTCTGCTGTATGGGGGCGGACATTTTGTGGTGGTCCTCATAGCAGAAGAAGGGAGCCGGGACCCGCGCGTACTGACTGAACCTAGGTAAGACTGCGGGGTTGGTGCGGCGGGCGGCGGGCGGAGGGGCAGGTGAGTGGCTGGGCGCCCTCCCTTTAACGGCGGGGGGGCGCCCAAAATGTAGTTACGCCACTGTGCATAATATATATATATATATATATATAAAATATAGAGGAGTGGCGTCATAGGGAAGGGGGGTGGTCACAAAATAATACCAATTTATATTACGTACAGTTGTCTCCAGTATTCAAATTACGGCAACAGAGTTCCACATACATAAATGCCCCCACAGTGCAGATACATAAATGCCCCCACAGTGCAGGTACAATGCCCCCACAGTGCAGGTACTCCGCGGACAGAATACACTCTTCCTGGCATACTGTTTCCCAGGTGGCGGGTCTGGTAATGTGGTTGCTGCAGCCGAAAATTAGCAAGTTAATATGGCGGCCCAGCAACGGGACTCGGGCCCGTGGGTGCTCATCAATTTCCGTGGGTGCTCGGGCCCTTGAGCACCCACAGAACCGGCACCTATGATACTGTGCAGTATGTATAGGAAACAGATGCTTCAGATGAGACTAGTGCAGTATGTTTGTCATCCCCTGTATTCTAATAATGATTTGTCAATCTTCTAGTTGCCAAAATTCTAGGTAAACTTACAGGAGTGAATTTAACACCTTAGTAATGTAAAATAAATACCCTTATCCCTCTATAGGGAAAAATATGTCAATAATCCTGTCCAACTATTTTTTTTTAAGGATGTGCTGTTTCTTCCAAACATACTTATTACATACTGCAAACAAATAGCGTGCTGTTACTTACGCCGTTCAGCTTTACTATCAAGTTCTTATTGGACAAATGTTGGACACAACTGACTTTTAATTCCTTAGAACATACTAATATTAACCCCATATTAGGAGATTATACTGGCAGTTTTTTGCGGTAAACAGAAAAATAAAAGGGAAAGTCAATTTGCCAATGCAAGGGGCGCAGAGTTTAACCCTCTTTTAAGATTTTCCAATTTTTTTTTTTTATACATCCATTATTTAACTTGTTTAGGTCCATTGATTAGCAATTCTTGGGAATGCAAGGAATTAGTTCAGTCTAAGTGTAATTGTAGATTATGGTAGTTAAAAAAATACTTTATTGAAAGGAAATGGGCAAATTCAGTTTGGAACAAGCCAATAATCATTAGAAAAATAAATATTTATAAATGACATTTAATGTATACATCTTCAGATTGTATTCAGGGTTAGCAGTTTTCAGTAATATTTGTAGCGGTTGTTATCAATCTACTTACTTTAAGTATCCTTACAACATGGGATTTAATTCCTCTATTACGTATCACTAGTCTTAGCTTTAAGAAAAGCAAGTAAACTTTTTTTGGTTACCCTATACACTGGGTCATAGGGTTTTACCGAGTCAACCCATGGTGGGCCTTTTCTCTTCAATCATCCAGATAGAGGGCCTTATTCTGGTCAGTGCGTATATTTCCGAATACTTTCTGATGGCGTTTTTTATCAGTCTGCGCATGCGTGGGGAACGCTATGCGCATGTGCCATGCATGGTCTCCGTACTTGTTCTCACTAATACCGTACAGAAATGTGCACCGCAATCACTCGGGAAATATTGGCGTATTATGGGCGTCATTCGGAACTACACAGGGGCGTACTTTCAAAGTGGGCTAAACTGGGCGGAAACATGGCCGGACACGGGGGAGTGCACTCATTCTGGTAGGCGTGCATTCGGACGGCACACCGAATGCACGCGAACAAAAAGGCTAGAAATATGCGGTGTCCATAAGCAAGTATTGCTTTGCGGACACCACTCGTTCATGCGCTAGGCAATCGCTACGCCTAATCAGTACAACCAATGTCAGCTGAACACAATACAATCCACTCCTTTACTCATTACTCATTAATTACACGCTTGTCACTGCTTCAATTGGAACCATTGCAGCTTAAATGGACTTAACTAAACACACACATATATGCTGCAGTTTTCACACATTTTTACACTGCAAATAATGGACACAACTTACTATTAAAAATAGAAATACACATGTCACTTCTACATGTATCAATTAAACCACACATTTGGGGGCCAAAAAAAAACATTTATTACCAGAACTTATAAAATAAAATGGAAACCGTAACAAATTAAAAGGTACCATGCCAGGAATATAAATAAAAAATATATAATAAATACATGAATTTTTGTCATACATAGCCACAGCAGAATCATTAGGAACACATCAGGTGGCTTCACAACAAAATTATAGCACCAACACTTCAAGTACAGCAGACAGTAATGCTAGCCGAAAGAGGCCAACAGGGGAACCAAACATGACATTCGAAACGAGGGCAAATGTGGGTACCCTCTGCACGGAATTGGACACAGGAAGCTGACACACACAGCTCAATGAAAGATTTGGGAAGACATAAGGGTGGAGATTAATGCGGACACAAGTTAATTTGCGGGCACATTTGCCCCTGCTAGGCTCCTTGCCACGTGCAGCAGCTCTTCGGCCACGGCCACGTTCTGATGATGGGCCAGGTGGAACAGATGCTGGTGAGGGGGGGGATGGTGTTCCCCCTCTGCCAGCAGGGAGTGCTGCTGGTGGGAATGCACCAGAAACGGATGACATTAGGACCCTATTGCTGGAAACTAGCTCCACCATAAGCTCATTATGGTGGAAGAGGAGGTCATTTTGACGCAGGGCTTGATCTGCCAGCACCTGCAGGCTAGCAGCAATTGATTGGTGGGTGGCAGCCATAGCCTGCAGGCTCCCAGCCATAGTCTGCTGGGTGCTGACCAAACCCTGCATGACCTCCTCGGTCCTACGCATCCGCTCTGATGCCAAGTCTCCCTGCTGGTGAATATGGGAAAGCACCTGCCCCCACCTGTCGAATTCGGCCTCGGGCGGTGGCTGCTGCTGCACGGGCCTGGCACTGGTGGCAGGTGGCACAGACTCCTCAACCTCAAGAAATTCTTGACCAAGCGGTGGGGATGCTGGTGAAAGAGAAAATTACAATTACAACACATTCCATGCAAAATTAGGACCAGCTACTTATGCCATGGCAAATAATTACCTTCAAGAAAAGAAGCAAAGACTTCCTTTGGGGCCTCGCTATCGATGGTGCTCACCCCCCGGACCTCCTCTACTGCAATGCAGCACTCTCCTCCAGGGGGGTGAGCTTCAGCTTTCCAGGCATGGGGCCAGCCCCAGAGGTGTGGCTGTGTTCCCACCGCTTGGTCAATTTCTTCTTGAGGTTGATTTTGAAGTCGTGCCACCTGCAATCAAAGTTTACATATTAATACATGTCACTCCTCATGTTTGCTGTAGCACACATTGCAATCTGCAACAGATGACAACATGTGCTTCATTACACACAACTTACATTCAATGAAAATATTAAAACAACCCTTAGAAGATACATTCACACTCACCCTACAATAACTAATGATTAAATGACATGGCAAACATGTCTGTGGCTCCAAGCAACGTGACCGGCCATTGACCAACTCCATCTAACATCTAATGTAAACATTACTGGTCTTGTACTGCTCAAATGTAATACACATGAACTTGCCTCTTCTTAACGTGCTCCGTCTCACGAACTTGTGGAGCCACCGCATTAATCTCCGCTGTTATGTCCTCCCAAATCTTCCATCTCCTTGTGTGTGTCAACCTGTCCTGTGGACACTCGATCCAATCCCGTGCGCGGGGTACCAGGATGGCAAGCTCCTGCGCTTCAAATGCCATGTTTCTGCTGCTTGGTTCCTCTGTTGCCCTATTTCGGCCACGCCCACGGCCACGGCCATGGCCACGGCCACCTGTCGCTGTACTTGAAGTGCTGGCCTGGCTACTCTGTTGGGAAGCCACCTGTTGTGTTCCCAATGATTCTGCTGAGGCTGAAGATGGGCCAGCTGCCGATTGGGCTGATGTAGATGGCCCATCTGGCTGCTCTTCTCCCACTGGCTGATCTGGGTGGAGGGGGAAATAGCTGGTGTTTGAGTCCATGCGGGCAAACAGGTCCTGGCACACCTCAGATTGTGAGCCAGCCATGTTTGCAACAACATTGCAGTTTTCTAGCACACCTTTATATCCTATTTCTGTAATTGGCGTACATCAGCGACACCCTGCGTTCCGTACGGCAGCATAGACCGTGCGGCGCATAGGCCACGCCCCTACCTGCGGAAAATAAAAATCAAAAACCTGGCAAACTTAGTAAGTCTGATTTAGTAGCTAATTGCAGATTTGTACTCCAATGACCAACTAAAAATGTGGTCAGACATGAAATGTATATGTGAATGTACATTTGTACTGTGCACTTGTTTGGTATGTAGTACAAATGACACTAACCATTCCATATGTAAATCCAGTCCACCACTCAGGCAATAGTAATCAGTGCTTGCATCCAAATCACATGGGAAAGGTGTCCAAATACTGGCTTGATGCTAGCTGCATTGCATTCCACATCTCTAGTGTGGGCCAGTAGAAGGTACTGTAAGTGTACACATGGCACCATGGCCTAATATTGGGAAAAGGGCTTGCACTATTTGCTATGTTTCTGCTGTATAGCTTTCACTATAATAAAGCTGTTTAGTACCTTGTAGAGTTAGGTGTAACTGGCCAGTGATGCAGACTATTTTACCTGTTGTTTTCACACATGTGTGGTGAATGTAATAGATTATATATAATGGGTTGCAAACTTCTTTCACCCTGTCTGTTTAGGAGATACTAAGTAATGGCATGGTCTGCTCAACTATGCAAAGGTACAGCAAGTGTTGTTTTGCAATGCAATGGGTTAGCCGTCTGTTGTGGCGCATACACGCTGTTAATGTCAAAATGAACAATAAAGTTAATACCAAATATCACACTGAACAACCAATCACAGGACATGATTGCTTGAATTGTGCCATTGCTAAGATGGCGGCCTATGGGAGAGCAGCCCCATTCTCTGGCGCGGAGCTGAGGGCACTGGTCTCCGTTATGGAGACCAGGCTGGGGCGTGCGGGGCCCTTCATAACCAACAGGCAAAAGCGCCAGGCGTATGCCGCAGCCCGCAGGCGCATATTCGCGCGCACCCAGGTGCGCAGGACCATCGCCCAGCTGGAGCGGCGATGGTCGGATCTGAGGCGCCGCCAGCCAGAAAAGCTCCAGCTAATACGGGCCAGCATTGCACGATGTAAGTGTTTACCCATTAAATGGCCAATTGTACAATATTGCTTACATGACCTTTTTTAAACCAAAAAGGTAACCTGCCTGATCCATGAGTTAAACATGGCATACAGTATATGTGTGGTACTTCCTGTTTGACACCCTGTAACGGTGATAAAATATGTAATTGTGTAGGATTATTGTTTGTGATGCTTACAATGGGCCAAATGTCACATCATAACTGCCATGTTACAGGCTGTGTTTTATAAAAGCCACTAGGGAGTTGATTGGCTGTACATTTAACTCTACTTATCACCTTTGGATTTATTGCTTGTTAAGGCTTAATACATCTGTCCAAATGACCCCTAATTGGCATTTTTTTTTCTCAAACACAGCACGGGATCGAGCAAGACAGGCACGGGAGGAGGCAGAGGCGGCCCAGGCCCAGGAGGAGGTCGCAGATGACATGGACGAGGAGGTGGTGTTGGAGGAAGGGGTGGCGGAGGAAGTGGAGGCGGAGGAGGTGCCAGAGGAAGGGGAGGAAGTGGAGGAGGAGGTGTTGGCAGTGGAGGCGGAGGGGGTGCCAGTGGAGGAGGAGGAGGTGCCAGCTGAGGAGGCCCCGGAAGAAGAGGAGGATGAGGAGGCCTGTGAGGTGGTGCAGGCAGCCGAAAGTGGTATGTATACATAAAGAATCATTATTCCTTTTCGCATCTAATATTTGCTATGTAGCACTGGTGATTCAATAGTGTTTTAAAATACTATAAAGTCATATAACAAACAGGGTAGCAACAGACACACTTAGATAGGGTGGCCAAACCATCCCTTTCATCCTGGACACATATTAATGCCACAGGTTGTGGGAATGGCTTTCAGGTCGATTTTAAGTGCCACTGAACCTGTGTAGTTAATCTGTATCCTGGAAGAAAGGGATGACGTGCTCATGTAAGGGTTACATGTCCCTGCTGCAAGCATACAATCTGTAGCCTCATATAGGTGAATATAGTTTACAGGTGATTGATCTTTCTAAACTAGATTAAGTATGGCATAAATGGAGTATGGATAGGCGTGGCTTAGAATGGAGTAACAAATGGCCAGTGCCCCTGGGCCCTCCTCTAGATAAACACCCCCTGCGGTCTGCATGTATTGTTGGCACCATAATTGTGTGTTGATTTGGTCTTAGTAATGATTTTGTGCATGGGAGTGGGTTAGTGCTGCAGCTTCACCTAACTGGCATTATGACAATGATTTATGGAGCAGACCATCAGCAGGCAAGCCATGCTTGATTGCACAAATATACTGTGCATTCCTCAGAGTTGACTAAGTCCCATGCCATGCTCCATCATATAACAGACACTGAGCGCTTTTTGATGAGTTGTTATTGGTGGAGCTCATGACATGCTTCTCAGAGCTTAGTCATGGGTGGGTTTGGATTCAGAAGGAGCACTATGACTGTGAGGTGTTCTACAGAGTAAAGGGTAGAGGGAAAAAAACAGGCTTTCCATCTAGGATGTATGCATGTATGTATATATATATATATATAGATATATATATCTATATATATATATATATATATATATCTATATATCTATATAGATATATATATATATATATATATATATATATATAGTTATATATGTCTCTATATACATATATATATACACACACCTGTCACCTTGCATTTTTTAAATTTATGTATGACTGTTAAATGTATGCATGAATATCATTAGTAATTTGACCCTTTTTAACATGTCCACAGATGAGCCAGCCCAAGCAGAAGAGGGTATACGTGGGGCCCTCTTGAGAATGAGGGACCACATGCGGCTGGTCATGGCCGATTTGTAACGACCTTAGTTTTTAATTTTTTTTTTTTTTTCATTCCAAATTTGGGTTGTTCTTTTAATAAATTGTTTATTACAGTTCGAAGTTGTCTGTGTGTTTTGTTTACATTAAACAGTATATGTGTAATTTGTTTATACTCTTTTAAATTAGCAAAATGTACATACTGTATGTAGATGTATGTTATGTTCACATCATGTAAGGGTTAATGTCTGTAATGAATGTAGTAGTAATGTGTTTCAGTATGTATTAGGATTTAATTGATTCCAATAGAAAACAAGCACTTTTTAATGAGGTTGCCTAATTGCATAAGTGGGTCATGTGATCGATTTCTGTGTTCAGATAATAGTGTTGAATTTTGCGTAAATACACTGCATCGGTGCGTACGGCCAGGTTACTGTACGTTCTGACGCGGTAAGACCGTGCAAACGCTGTAAGGCCGTGCCGAATCTGTGCGTGTCCACCGCACACGCAAGGTTTGTATGTCGTCCGTACACACGCCCTCTGCTTAAAGAGTGAGTCCGTCCGAATGCGGAGGCTCGGTGGGCGTTCCTACGGACGATGTCCGCACAGCGTGGCGTGCGGCCCGCTCCGTAAGAATTCGGGAAAGTACGCACCGATCAGAATAAGGGCCAGAGTCGGGAGAAGGTTCTTCAAACATAAATCTGTACGCTAGTATGAATTATTGTACTATATATGCATACATACATATGCTGCGGACACTGGGGCAGATGTATTAAGCCTTAACAAGAGATAAATGCAAGGGTGATAAGTATAGCTAAACGTCCAGCCAATCAGCTCCTTACTGACTTTTTTGAAACACAGGCTGTAACATGGCAGTTGGCAGGTGATTGGCTGGACGTTTATCTCTCCTTATCACCCTTGGATTTATCTCTTGTTAAGGCTTAATACATCTGCCCCACTTATTCATATTGCCGGCCAAGTGCATACACGAGCAGCACAAAGGTGAGACCTGGCCACTTTACCAACCTGCCGCACTCTTCATACGGCAACCACTCACCACTAGCGGCAGCTCAGAGACGGACTCCCGGTCCCCCAGTGACTGACCATCTCCCATATTCATTATAGGTAACAGGCTGACACACTCAGCAATCATCGTCTGCTCTAACTGTGCATTATAAATATAACAGCTTTATTTATCTACAAAAAGAAAATATTTTTTAACCATTTGGAGCAAGTTCTACATACACATGTGACTGCTTCATAGAGATCCACCTTCTACAGCTTGTCATTTTTTATGTAGCGTTATTATTATTATTATTATTATTATTATTATTATTATTATTATTATTATTATTATATGTGCATTCCCAGATGTGTGGCAATAGTATATACTTTTTTAATGGACAGTCAAATTTGTTTATTGTGTGTTTTATTAGGTTTATTAAAAAAAATTGTTGTGTGTATAAATATATTCTTAAGTACAAATTAGTGTGTAGTCTGAAATTCTTCCATGAAAATTAATTAAGAAGCGCAGATAGACCATTTTATTCTCAGGTCTTGTAATTAGTCATTTAGAAAATTAGACAATAAAAATATTTTTATTTTTCATATCTCTTTAAATGTAGTCTTTTTTTATATGAAGCGTCCGATTTAATCTTCTTCCCTTCTGGGGTCCAAATACTGGCTTGATGCTAGCTGCATTGCATTCCACATCTCTAATGTGGGCCAGTAGAAGGTACTGTAAGTGTACACATGGCACCATGGCCTAATATTGGGAAAAGGGCTTGCACTATTTGCTATGTTTCTGCTGTATAGCTTTCACTATAATAAAGCTGTTTAGTACCTTGTAGAGTTAGGTGTAACTGGCCAGTGATGCAGACTATTTTACCTGTTGTTTTCACACATGTGTGGTGAATGTAATAGATTATATATAATGGGTTGCAAACTTCTTTCACCCTGTCTGTTTAGGAGATACTAAGTAATGGCATGGTCTGCTCAACTATGCAAAGGTACAGCAAGTGTTGTTTTGCAATGCAATGGGTTAGCCGTCTGTTGTGGCGCATACACGCTGTTAATGTCAAAATGAACAATAAAGTTAATACCAAATATCACACTGAACAACCAATCACAGGACATGATTGCTTGAATTGTGCCATTGCTAAGATGGCGGCCTATGGGAGAGCAGCCCCATTCTCTGGCGCGGAGCTGAGGGCACTGGTCTCCGTTATGGAGACCAGGCTGGGGCGTGCGGGGCCCTTCATAACCAACAGGCAAAAGTGCCAGGCGTATGCCGCAGCCCGCAGGCGCATATTCGCGCGCACCCAGGTGCGCAGGACCATCGCCCAGCTGGAGCGGCGATGGTCGGATCTGAGGCGCCGCCAGCCAGAAAAGCTCCAGCTAATACGGGCCAGCATTGCACGATGTAAGTGTTTACCCATTAAATGGCCAATTGTACAATATTGCTTACATGACCTTTTTTAAACCAAAAAGGTAACCTGCCTGATCCATGAGTTAAACATGGCATACAGTATATGTGTGGTACTTCCTGTTTGACACCCTGTAACGGTGATAAAATATGTAATTGTGTAGGATTATTGTTTGTGATGCTTACAATGGGCCAAATGTCACATCATAACTGCCATGTTACAGGCTGTGTTTTATAAAAGCCACTAGGGAGTTGATTGGCTGTACATTTAACTCTACTTATCACCTTTGGATTTATTGCTTGTTAAGGCTTAATACATCTGTCCAAATGACCCCTAATTGGCATTTTTTTTTCTCAAACACAGCACGGGATCGAGCAAGACAGGCACGGGAGGAGGCAGAGGCGGCCCAGGCCCAGGAGGAGGTCGCAGATGACATGGACGAGGAGGTGGTGTTGGAGGAAGGGGTGGCGGAGGAAGTGGAGGCGGAGGAGGTGCCAGAGGAAGGGGAGGAAGTGGAGGAGGAGGTGTTGGCAGTGGAGGCGGAGGGGGTGCCAGTGGAGGAGGAGGAGGTGCCAGCTGAGGAGGCCCCGGAAGAAGAGGAGGATGAGGAGGCCTGTGAGGTGGTGCAGGCAGCCGAAAGTGGTATGTATACATAAAGAATCATTATTCCTTTTCGCATCTAATATTTGCTATGTAGCACTGGTGATTCAATAGTGTTTTAAAATACTATAAAGTCATATAACAAACAGGGTAGCAACAGACACACTTAGATAGGGTGGCCAAACCATCCCTTTCATCCTGGACACATATTAATGCCACAGGTTGTGGGAATGGCTTTCAGGTCGATTTTAAGTGCCACTGAACCTGTGTAGTTAATCTGTATCCTGGAAGAAAGGGATGACGTGCTCATGTAAGGGTTACATGTCCCTGCTGCAAGCATACAATCTGTAGCCTCATATAGGTGAATATAGTTTACAGGTGATTGATCTTTCTAAACTAGATTAAGTATGGCATAAATGGAGTATGGATAGGCGTGGCTTAGAATGGAGTAACAAGTGGCCAGTGCCCCTGGGCCCTCCTCTAGATAAACACCCCCTGCGGTCTGCATGTATTGTTGGCACCATAATTGTGTGTTGATTTGGTCTTAGTAATGATTTTGTGCATGGGAGTGGGTTAGTGCTGCAGCTTCACCTAACTGTCATTATGACAATGATTTATGGAGCAGACCATCAGCAGGCAAGCCATGCTTGATTGCACAAATATACTGTGCATTCCTCAGAGTTGACTAAGTCCCATGCCACGCTCCATCATATAACAGACACTGAGCGCTTTTTGATGAGTTGTTATTGGTGGAGCTCATGACATGCTTCTCAGAGCTTAGTCATGGGTGGGTTTGGATTCAGAAGGAGCACTATGACTGTGAGGTGTTCTACAGAGTAAAGGGTAGAGGGAAAAAAACAGGCTTTCCATCTAGGATGTATGCATGTATGTATATATATATATATATATATATATCTATATATATATATATATATCTATATATCTATATATATAGATATATATATATATATATATATATATATATATAGTTATATATGTCTCTATATACATATATATATACACACACCTGTCACCTTGCATTTTTTAAATTTATGTATGACTGTTAAATGTATGCATGAATATCATTAGTAATTTGACCCTTTTTAACATGTCCACAGATGAGCCAGCCCAAGCAGAAGAGGGTATACGTGGGGCCCTCTTGAGAATGAGGGACCACATGCGGCTGGTCATGGCCGATTTGTAACGACCTTAGTTTTTAATTTTTTTTTTTTTTCATTCCAAATTTGGGTTGTTCTTTTAATAAATTGTTTATTACAGTTCGAAGTTGTCTGTGTGTTTTGTTTACATTAAACAGTATATGTGTAATTTGTTTATACTCTTTTAAATTAGCAAAATGTACATACTGTATATAGATGTATGTTATGTTCACATCATGTAAGGGTTAATGTCTGTAATGAATGTAGTAGTAATGTGTTTCAGTATGTATTAGGATTTAATTGATTCCAATAGAAAACAAGCACTTTTTAACGAGGTTGCCTAATTGCATAAGTGGGTCATGTGATCGATTTCTGTGTTCAGATAATAGTGTTGAATTTTGCGTAAATACACTGCATCGGTGCGTACGGCCAGGTTACTGTACGTTCTGACGCGGTAAGACCGTGCAAACGCTGTAAGGCCGTGCCGAATGAATCTGTGCGTGTCCACCGCACACGCAAGGTTTGTATGTCGTCCGTACACACGCCCTCTGCTTAAAGAGTGAGTCCGTCCGAATGCGGAGGCTCGGTGGGCGTTCCTACGGACGATGTCCGCACAGCGTGGCGTGCGGCCCGCTCCGTAAGAATTCGGGAAAGTACGCACCGATCAGAATAAGGGCCAGAGTCGGGAGAAGGTTCTTCAAACATAAATCTGTACGCTAGTATGAATTATTGTACTATATATGCATACATACATATGCTGCGGACACTGGGGCAGATGTATTAAGCCTTAACAAGAGATAAATGCAAGGGTGATAAGTATAGCTAAACGTCCAGCCAATCAGCTCCTTACTGACTTTTTTGAAACACAGGCTGTTACATGGCAGTTGGCAGGTGATTGGCTGGACGTTTATCTCTCCTTATCACCCTTGGATTTATCTCTTGTTAAGGCTTAATACATCTGCCCCACTTATTCATATTGCCGGCCAAGTGCATACACGAGCAGCACAAAGGTGAGACCTGGCCACTTTACCAACCTGCCGCACTCTTCATACGGCAACCACTCACCACTAGCGGCAGCTCAGAGACGGACTCCCGGTCCCCCAGTGACTGACCATCTCCCATATTCATTATAGGTAACAGGCTGACACACTCAGCAATCATCGTCTGCTCTAACTGTGCATTATAAATATAACAGCTTTATTTATCTACAAAAAGAAAATATTTTTTAACCATTTGGAGCAAGTTCTACATACAAATGTGACTGCTTCATAGAGATCCACCTTCTACAGCTTGTCATTTTTTATGTAGCGTTATTATTATTATTATTATTATTATTATTATTATTATTATTATTATTATTAGTGCATTCCCAGATGTGTGGCAATAGTATATACTTTTTTAATGGACAGTCAAATTTGTTTATTGTGTGTTTTATTAGGTTTATTAAAAAAAATTGTTGTGTGTATAAATATATTCTTAAGTACAAATTAGTGTGTAGTCTGAAATTCTTCCATGAAAATTAATTAAGAAGCGCAGATAGACCATTTTATTCTCAGGTCTTGTAATTAGTCATTTAGAAAATTAGACAATAAAAATATTTTTATTTTTCATATCTCTTTAAATGTAGTCTTTTTTTATATGAAGCGTCCGATTTAATCTTCTTTAAGAACAAACACTAGAAAGTGTAAACACAGGTAGTAACTAGCCCTGAAACATAAATCAACATAAACAATGGCCAGTATTCAATGCTGGGAGATTCGCCGGCAACCGCCCGTCTGCAGTATTCAACGCTTCATCGGCTCTCAGCCCCTGACGGCGAAAATTACCCTCTATGTCGAATTGTGCTCCTGGCTCTCTGCCCTGTTCCTGCGGCTACACTGCCACTGCAGGGGATGGAGCAGAGTCCCGACGGGGGAGTGCACTGATGCCGCACAGCATGAGGACGGGTCCAGCAGCAGCAGTAGCAGACCTCCGGCTCCAGCAGCCCCGGTGCTGACATCTGCTATCACAGCGCTGGGGCTGCCGGAGCATGAGGACTGCGACTGCTGCTGCTGGACAGGTCTCTTCCTACTGACAGCTGCTGAGTGTCCCACCTGTTTCCCTTCTGGGGTCGGGGAGCAGAGCAGGCAACGTGTCGGGGATGGTGGACCCCTGGCCGCTGGTGGGTGGCATGCAGCAGGGTCTGGCAGGAGGTCCCTGCGTGTGAGATCAGCGGCGGGGTCCCCGCAGTGGAAAAGAACCCCTAGTTCCCACCTCCTGCCCGCCGTGATTCTCCCTGCTGGGAGATTCGCCGGCAGCTGCCCGTCCACAGTATTCAACGCTTCAGGTGCTCTCAGCCCCTGACGGCGAAAATTACCCTCTATGTTGAATTGTGCTCCTGGCTCTCTGCCCTGCTCCTGCGGCTACACTGCCACTGCAGGGGATGGAGCAGAGTCCCGGCGGGGGAGCGCACTGATGCCGCACAGCCTGAGGACGGGTCCAGCAGCAGCAGCAGTAGCAGACCTCCGGCTCCAGCAGCCCCGGCGCTGACATCTGCTATCACAGCGCTGGGGCTGCCGGAGCCGGAGGACTGCGACTGCTGCTGCCGGACAGGTCTCTCCCTACTGACAGCTGCTGAGTGTCCCACCTGTTTCCCTTCTGGGGTCAGGGAGCAGAGCGGGCAACGTGTCGGGGATGGTGGACCCCCTGGCCGCTGGTGGGTGGCATGCAGCAGGGTCTGGCAGGAGGTCCCTGCGTGTGAGATCAGCGGCGGGGTTCCCGCAGTGGAAAAGAACCCCTAGTTCCCACCTCCTGCCCGCCAGCGCTACCTAATATGACCCTGCGCTGCCAGACCCCTGCAAAATGTAAATGTAATGTAATAAGCAGTGCCCCGTTACCCCGGCGAATTGCCTGATTCGCTGTAAAATATGGCGAATCAGAGTCATTGAATACTGGCCAATAAGTTGAAATCATAGTTATACAGAAAATTATTTACTGTAGCTCTGAAGCAAAATGAAAGGTATACCTGCACCACTGGTACACAAAGCAAGGTCAGCCTTTTAGAGGAGGCCTGGGCGACCACTGTATGACCTGCCATTGTGTCCATTGTTTGTTTTCTATTTATCCTTTGTTTATGGGGTGTGAGCAGTGGCGTAACTATAGGCCCGCAGCACCCGCAGTGGCGGGGAGGCGCTAAAAGGGTGTGGGCACCGGGGGGCTGCAGGACTATTGTTACTCACTGTGTTCTGCCGCCGGCGCTTCTATCTGTGCAGGGTCCTGGCTCTCCCGGCCTCAGCAGGCATCGCACAACAGCCCTCCGGCGACTGCTGCAGCGCTGCTAATACAAAAAAGGGACACTCGGAAAATGGCTGCCCCCATACTGCTGTATGGGGACAGCCATTTTCCGAGTGTCCCTTTTTCGATTAGCAGCGCTGCAGCAGTAGCCAGAGGGCTGTTGTG
This sequence comes from Crinia signifera, assembly GCF_055691185.1. Lineage (NCBI taxonomy): Eukaryota > Metazoa > Chordata > Amphibia > Anura > Myobatrachidae > Crinia > Crinia signifera. The sequence goes on along the minus strand of NC_139220.1, from coordinate 308,613,389 downwards.
CGATGCCTGCTGAGGGCGCAGAATAACTAGTTACGCCACTGGGTGTGAGGGTACCATTATGGGACAAATGCTAATTATGAGCCTCATTCTTGCAGCCTCCATATACTCAGACAAGGAGAAGACATGCTGCGAGGATGGAATGCTGGAAAACCCCATGGGTGAGACTTGTGAGCGCCGCTCCCGTCACATACAGGATGGACAGAAGTGCGTCGCTGCCTTCCTTGACTGCTGCAGAAAGATTGAGCACCTGAAGACATCTGAGAAAGAAGGGAAAGAAAAGGATGACCTAGCAAGAAGTAAGGAGAAATGCTCCACACTGTAGTCTACGTACAGTTTAAATTAGAAACAAAACACATTATGGGCACGCGCTAAATACATATGAAGGTAGATGACAACATTTTCATTATTTTTTTGCTTGTGGTGACAATGGGGCAGATGTATTAAGCCTGGAGAAGAGATAAACTGGAGATAAAGTGAAGATAACATGGAAGAGATAACGCACCAGCCAATCAGCTGTATTTGAAATATGACAGTTGTGATCTGATTGGCTGGTGCATTATCTCCTTCCACTTTATCTTCAGTTTATCTCTTCACCAGGCTTAATACATCTGCCCCAAGGTTCCTTATTCTGGCACATCAGTAAGAGCAATTCCACTGGTTCATCTCCTTTCAAAATAGCTTGTGTTCCAAAATCTTAAATTAAAACTAAGTTCGATGTAAAAGTTGTGATGTCATTTCTCAAAATCTAAATAAATAGTCAAAGTCTGGTTTTAGATTTTTTTCGGTAACAGAATCACCTTTTAAATTAACTTGAGAATTATTTATGGCTGTTAATTTGTCATATTTACATTATATTAACACTGAGATTGATATATGTGTTATTTAAAAACATATTTTTCTATGCATTATTTACAAATGACTGAAAGCCTTCATATAATATTGTGTTCATTCAGTTAACACTTAAATCAAAAGTAATACCCCAATCTGGCACTAATTAATTAAGTGTAGGGACATTGACATCTCACCAGAGTGTGATAATAATATACATATGAGGAGCCCAAGTCCCCTAAGAAGGGGTTCATTCTCTTACGTTGGTACTTGTGTAATAACTGGGCGCCCAAATTTTTCATTGGGTCGGAAAAATCGGTCGCATCGCATAGCATTCGACCAAATCGCATGCGATGCGACCTACCCAATTTATACATTGGATCCAATGTTAAATGCCCCCCAGACCCCATTTTTTATTGTATACCCACCCTGATGGGTAATTACTATGTCAAATGGCCCCCCATTGTTAACGACACGCCACGATCAATGCCAACCCGAAGCGTGGCGAGCTTAGCGAGCCCGCAAGGGGTGGCGGTATGCGTCCTCTGACCTTTTCATACCCCCACTATCCACGTCGGCGTGGAGTTGATTTTATATAGTGTGGCGAGCGCAGCGATCCATCGAGCCCAAAGCGTGGCGAGGGGACGCGGATTACTTAACATGTATTCCGCGTCCCTTCGCGGGGCTCGCTGCGCTCGCCACGCTTCGGGCACACTACATAGAATCAACTCCATGCCGACGTGGATAGTGGGGTTATGAAAAGGTCGGAAAACGTGTACCGCCGTCCCTCGCGGGCTCGCTGCGATCACCACGCTTCGGGTTGGCGTTGATCGTGGCGTTAACAATGGGAGGGGGGGGGGATTTGACATAATAATTAACCATGAGGGTGGGTATACAATGAAAAATGGGGTCTGGGGGGCATTTAACATTGGACCCATTGTAAAATCGGGTCTGAGGGGCCATTTAACATTGGGTCCAATGTAAAAATCGGGTCTGGATGATAAAACCATCGGGCGCCCAGATATTACACAAGTACCCTTACGTTAAATATCAGCACATTTGATCGTCATAGAGGTCAGTCCACAATATTCCAACACTTCAGTCCAAGCTTCTTTACAGGGTGCGAGACATATTCATGTGATATTTACCATGCTCCAATTGACATAGCTTCACAATTTTTAGTACTTATTAATAAAATCAACAGCAATCAGGAAGACAATGGTATGGTCTTTGTGCATATTAGAGTGTTTATATGATTCTTAACTGCAAAGTCTGAAATGCAATGTTTTTTGACCCCTTCTGGACCAAGGACTTTGTTAAAGATGGCTTGGCATGCTGGAAAGGGACGGTCAAGATCAGAAGACTCATGAACAAAATTTCTGCCAGTTTTTATAAAACAGAAATATATTTACAAGCCTTGCGGCTTTGCAAATGTAACAGGCGCCTATTTGGTTGTAGTACTCAGCTACTCCCACAGGGGGATGTCAAATCCCCTATATGAATACAGGAAAATAAAAAGATGGTGGAGCGCTAGAAAAAATGATCTATGATAAATAGGGTATTACAATAATGTTTTTTATTTTGTTAAATTAAAATGTAATATAATAAAACACACTATAAATATATATAAAAAAACAAAAAAAAAAAAGTCAAATGACAATAGCATGTGTACTAATTGAAATAATCAAATTCAGGTATATCATGTATAATAAGGTTGTATACTTATTGAGTCTGAGTCCCACTTTCCCAGCTCTTATTTTCTTGTTTTGGTGTACTTTTCCACTGGGTATCCTTAATAAAAAGGACATTTTTCAGGGGGGTCCATAAACCTTGCAGGGTAGGCCGCTGGAGGGTAATGGCAGTCCTCAGTTATTTGGATAGAGACATCCTCACAATATTGCGGTATTTGTATCCAGATTATGCAGGTGGTGGAGGCTTGCAGTGCAAAATCTCGTGCAGACTGTGGCCCAGGAGTGAGCTCAGGTGGCTGGTTAGGAGTAGGTAGTCCAACACAACCTTTGATAAAGTCGACTGGTACGACGAAACACGTCAGGAAGCATCAGCACTTTTTGAAAAATACCATTGTTGGACTCTTCAATTAGTACACCTATTGTCATTTGACCTTTTTTTTCAGTTTTTTTTATCTATATTTACATGTATTTGTGTGTTTTATTATATTATATTGTAATTTAACAAAATAAAAAACATATTATTGTAATACCCAATTTATCATAGATAATTTTTTCTAGCGTTCCACCATCTCTTTCTTCTGCCAATTTTTGCTTGCTGCCAGAAAATGTATCCCATTAGATAGGTGTTGAGATCCCTGTGTTTTAGTTTTGGCTATACAGCAACTCCTTATCATATTTTGGTTTTGCAAATCCACCCTGAAGTGTTTTGGCTTTCGATTTTTTTTTAAATTTGCTAAAATTTTGTAATTTGGGACTTATTTTCTTCTTACAGTATCATTATCATCAATAATTTTCAAGATTTGTTCTTTAGACCTGAGATTGTTGGGATGATTTAAGACAGGTCTTGGTTCTACTTGGAACCCTTCAGTGACCTGAGCCTAGACTTAGTTCAATTTGAAAGCCCAAAGTTGGGGTGTGTTTAGGTTTTAGCAAAACCCACTCATGTATAATGCTTTTCTTTGCTGGTTTAGTAAACTGAACAGTAATTTTCCATGTATGATAATGAACAGAGCACAGGTTATAGCCTGTTCTTAAGCAAGACAACAATGAAATCTTACAGTTTGGGATAAACTTTTAAGTCAATGGAATATTAAAGCGGACTCTTTATTAAGATATTTGAGAGCAGGCAAAGTTAACAAAACATGTTATATTTATATCAGGTGATGAAGACAGTGATTACATTGAAGATTCTGACATTCAATCCAGGTCAGAGTTCCCAGAAAGTTGGCTCTGGAAAGTGGAGACAATGAACGAGAGACCGGATGCTGATGGGTAAATATCCTGTTCTCTTACCAAGTAGTAAACTTCACATGCTGTAATGGAACACATTTTTCAGCACAGAAATGTGCCTCAGACTGAGGAATATAAATATTGTGCACCATGCACTGAATGTCAGTATCATGCTCCAAGTCCACTTGTTCCATTACCCATCATTGAGGTTCCATTTGAAAAGAAAAAAATAGCTATGGATTTGGTTGGACCGCTATCCACCCAATACATTTTAGGGATAATGGATTACGCTACCAAATATTTGGAAGGGATGTGATTGCGCAGTTTGTCAATAAAGACCAGTGTTCAAGAACTAGAACTAGTCGTTTTGTCCTCCGTATTTTGGGAACCAGACCCGGACCTGGAGCCTGGGGCTGGTTTTAAAAAATCAGGAACCCCTATTTGTCGGGTTTCCTGATTTTTTAATACCAGCCCCGGCTCTTTCAGCCTGGTGCTGGTTACGGCTGTGGGGGCGACCCCACGCCGTTTTTTTTAAAAATTTATTTTTTTTTCTATTTTTTACACACTGAAGCCTGCACGGATCTGACTGATCCGTGCAGGCTAAATCCAAATACGACAGTAGAATAAAGTGTATTTTCCTGTCATATTTGCACGGCCATTCGCGGCCGTTTTACGCCAAATAGTGGCCGTATTGAAAATAGTAAATCAGGAACCACCATTTTTTTGAATGGTGATTTCTGTCGTATTCATTCGATGGTGTATTCATTCGTATTTGTAAATACAATACGAATACGAAAATTCATAGTTTTGGCAAAGTAAATGCCAAAAATACGAATACGCCAAAAAAATTTGTATTTTCGTACGAAAAATATGAATTTTTTTCACTAATTCATCTTAGTAAATTTACCCCATAGGGTCTGAGACTAACTATTACCTGCATGTGTAAGAGGCTGATATAAGCTAGAATATATATATATATATATATATATATATAGCGAGAAAGGTGTGCAGCACTCCAACCACGATCTTTGAAGAAAATCAGCTTTATTGAACAACGTTTCAATATCACATCGATATTGTCATCAGGTTAACAAACATAAAATAATACACACCTTATATACCCAGTGCAAGTAGCGTCCAAAGGGGTGTGTACCAGCCAAGCGCGCCAACAGCGTCAGGTAAGACGGGTCAGTACGCACAACAGACACACCTCCCCTGGAGGCGCAACAACGTGACATCACCCCTCCCCATGGTAACCCTGTCATAACAAAATTGGAAGAGACAGGCGTATAAGGTGCCATAAGAATTACAAATGATACAAAATAGTACAAAAATGTATCTAATCATGCAGGAAAATGGAAAACAGCACAATGGTGCTGATATAAAATTCATTCAAAAAAACACATTAAAAAGGAAGATCATTTGTATTAAGTGACTTATGAAAGTGCTACCGTGCAACAGTGTTATGCGTATAATACACAGAGATCGATGAAGGAAAATCAAACATAGAAAAATAAATGATCAAGTTTGTAAACAAATATATACAAAACATTCAAGAATAAAGAATCCATACAACATATTACTCGGCAGTATCAATCAGATCAATTGATGAGGATGGCTATGCCCGATTGTTCGTTGAGCCCATGAGGGGTAAGTGTCCCCAGGCGGGCAATCCATCGCGCCTCACATTTAAGAAGCATGACTTTTCTATTACCACCCCTAACAGGTACAGGAATGTGGTCTATCATACGATAGCGGATCGATGACAGCCCATGTCTAGCCAGCAGGAAGTGCCGAGCGACCGGCTGGTCGCTCCGACCGGAGGCTAGGGCACCCCTGATGGCCGATCTATGGGCCGCCATACGATCCTTAAAGGGCCTTTCAGTTTTGCCAATGTACGATTTGCCACAAGGGCAAATAATCTGATAAACCGTGTAGCATGTATTACAAGATAAAGTATGGCGAATCGACATGACCTTCCCTGTACGGGGATGATTAAAAGATGAACCTGGCAACATGAATTTGCAAGAGGTGCAAGCACACCGAACACAACCTAACTTTCTGGTGGGAGGTAAATTGGTGAGAGGTGCAGCATTAGATTTAACCAACAAGTTACCCAAGTTACTCGATCGTTTAAAACTGGGCAGTAATTTGGTCTTAGAGAGACCCAGGTCAGTATCAGTTTGTATAATAGGCCAGGTTTTTTGCGCAATTTTAGTGACAACAGGACTAAATTGCGTATAGGTAGTTACCCATGGCAATATGTCTGGTCTATTGGTGTCAGATGAAACTTTTTTAAGCAAAGATGATCGGTCCAGAGCCATCACATTGTTTTTAGTATTCAGTAATTCAGCTAGTGGGTAACCCCTAGCAACAAATCTTTCAATCATGCAATCAATCTGCTGCATGGCCACAGTCGGGTCAGAAACAATTCTTTTAACACGTAGAAATTGTGAATGTGGTAAACTACGGATAGTGGACCTGGGATGACAGCTGGTATATTCTAATAGATTATTGCGATCCGTGTCTTTTTTGTATAGATCAGTGTGAATCAACCCATCTTTTATCATGATCCTCACATCCAAGAAATTGATGCTGCCTTTATCATGAATAAACGTAAATTTAATGGGATCGGGTCCCGCATTATGTGTGGTTATGTAATCACACAGGACTTCAGGGGGGCCTTTCCAAAAAATGAGCAAATCGTCTATATAGCGACTGTAGTAAACGATATAACTAGCAATCGCTGGATTGTCAAAAAAGAGGTGTTGCTCATACTCAAACATAAAAATGTTTGCGTATGAGGGAGCGACCGCCGCCCCCATCGCAACACCGACTTTTTGCAAAAAATACTGGTTGTTGTACATAAAAAAATTATTTTCCAAAACAAGGCGCATCAATTCAAGGACGAGAGGAATGTCAGGTCCCTTGTAGTAAATGTTGTTAGAAAGAAATTGTCTAAGGAAGCTCAACCCCAACCCATGAGGGATGGAAGTATAGAGTGCGGAGACATCGATGGTGAACATCGTAATGTCACCATCGATAGGTCCAAACTCCATGAGCCGTCTGAGAAGAGTGTTAGTATCAAGCAGATATCTAGCATGGTTGCGAATACAAGGTTGGAATAAATAGTCAAGATAAACCGACACCGGTTGCATCAATGAACCCCGTGCAGCCACAATGGGTCTGCCGGGGGGATTGATAAGACACTTATGCACTTTCGGCAGGCAGTAAAACAATGGTACAATAGGGAAACTGGGTATCAAGGCATTGGATAAATCAATAGAAATAACATCCTGTGAAACAGCATTGACCAACAACTCACGTAATTCTTTGGTGAAAGCCAATGTAGGGTCACGGGGCAGTCTATTATAGGTGACATGATCATCCAAATGGGTCATAACTTGGATGTGGTACTTGTCCATATCTTGGACAACAAGAGCACCGCCCTTGTCTGCTCCCCGAAACACAAGAGAGTTGTTGGAAGCTAGATTCCTGATAATGTCCCGTTCGGTATTATTTAAATTGTTATAATGCACTCTAGGTAACTTTTCCGTTGACAGTACCTCAGAATTCAGCATCCTGGTAAATGTCCGAATGGATGCATTAAAGGACTGTGGATCAAAGGTTGACTTGGGCTGGAGTCTCTTTAATTGTGCAGGTAGGACCTCCTTAACACCGTCAGTTGCAATGGCCGGTGTCGATTTGTTAAAATGTTCTTTCAAGCGCAGCTGACGAGACAATTTGAAATTTTCAATATCCCATTCGATGTGGTTGAAATCAGTGGACGGAATAAACGATAAACCTTTAGATAAGACCTTAGTCTCTGCTGGAGTGAGTTCATAAGAGGACAAATTAATCACTATTTCGGAGTTTTCGGGGTTCTTTTTCCGCGGCTTTTGCCTGCGCCACTGACCGCCACGTCTGGTGAAGCGGCGGGTACGGTGATTTGTCGTCTTGTTTTGACCCCTAAAGGGATCACTTTACTGTTGGTTGCAGCGTCAACTGTATCACTCCCAGAAGAGTTAAAGTCCGTTGAGGATTGGTAATCTCGAGGAACTCTGCCTCTGTTACGTCGGAAGAACGGCTTTCTAGTGTCACCATCTCTATGGGGGACGGTCCACTGATATACTGTATTTAATTCATAATCTAAGTCCACTTTGGTTTTTTTGTCCTTTTTAAATTTAATCAATTCACGCTTATGGATTTGTAGCTGAGTGTTAAGTTTATCGTACCAGTCACATTCTTTGTCGTTAAGTAGATTGGGTTTATGGGCAGATTCAAATGCAACGATTTTATCTTTGCACAATTTCACCTCTTTGGTAGAATGTTCGATGATGAGTAACATCCAATCTAGTGCACATTTGTTGGCAATGCCAACCCATTTTCTGCAAAACGAAGGATCATGCTTGCCAATAGTCGGGGAATTTTTAACTCTCAGTCCACGAGGGATTTTACCGGCACGATGATAGTCGCTCAATGCGAGGCCATGGAAATAATAGTCAATTTCTCTTTTTTTGATTTTTAAGAGATCACGGTAGATTTCCTCAAGTGGGGTGGCTTCCACCAAACCATCAAACGCGTCTGAATAACGTATGGAGTCAGCTTCATTGGCGGAATAGCTGTAGACATCACCAGCTGTATAGACCGTGCGTTGATAGCCGCTGGCGGTAGTATCACTGGTCTGTGATTCTTCCATGATGATCACTGTGTACCACACAGGAGCAGGGGACGGGGGAAGTGACGAACACACTGGACCGATCGAATTCGGACCAATGCACCAGATGAAGAGTAAAAAGTCGGGGGTGCCCTTGGCAGGAGAGAGGCGGCAAAGCAACCGCAGACTCCAATATAGAAATCCAAATAGCCAGGCACTGCCTCCGTGCAGCAGTATAGCGTGGGTGCCTTCACTTTGCCGAAGCAACATACAGCGAGAAAGGTGTGCAGCACTCCAACCACGATCTTTGAAGAAAATCAGCTTTATTGAACAACGTTTCAATATCACATCGATATTGTCATCAGGTTAACAAACATAAAATAATACACACCTTATATACCCAGTGCAAGTAGCGTCCAAAGGGGTGTGTACCAGCCAAGCGCGCCAACAGCGTCAGGTAAGACGGGTCAGTACGCACAACAGACACACCTCCCCTGGAGGCGCAACAACGTGACATCACCCCTCCCCATGGTAACCCTGTCATAACAAAATTGGAAGAGACAGGCGTATAAGGTGCCATAAGAATTACAAATGATACAAAATAGTACAAAAATGTATCTAATCATGCAGGAAAATGGAAAACAGCACAATGGTGCTGATATAAAATTCATTCAAAAAAACACATTAAAAAGGAAGATCATTTGTATTAAGTGACTTATGAAAGTGCTACCGTGCAACAGTGTTATGCGTATAATACACAGAGATCGATGAAGGAAAATCAAACATAGAAAAATAAATGATCAAGTTTGTAAACAAATATATACAAAACATTCAAGAATAAAGAATCCATACAACATATTACTCGGCAGTATCAATCAGATCAATTGATGAGGATGGCTATGCCCGATTGTTCGTTGAGCCCATGAGGGGTAAGTGTCCCCAGGCGGGCAATCCATCGCGCCTCACATTTAAGAAGCATGACTTTTCTATTACCACCCCTAACAGGTACAGGAATGTGGTCTATCATACGATAGCGGATCGATGACAGCCCATGTCTAGCCAGCAGGAAGTGCCGAGCGACCGGCTGGTCGCTCCGACCGGAGGCTAGGGCACCCCTGATGGCCGATCTATGGGCCGCCATACGATCCTTAAAGGGCCTTTCAGTGCATTTTCCTGCATGATTAGATACATTTTTGTACTATTTTGTATCATTTGTAATTCTTATGGCACCTTATACGCCTGTCTCTTCCAATTTTGTTATGACAGGGTTACCATGGGGAGGGGTGATGTCACGTTGTTGCGCCTCCAGGGGAGGTGTGTCTGTTGTGCGTACTGACCCGTCTTACCTGACGCTGTTGGCGCGCTTGGCTGGTACACACCCCTTTGGACGCTACTTGCACTGGGTATATAAGGTGTGTATTATTTTATGTTTGTTAACCTGATGACAATATCGATGTGATATTGAAACGTTGTTCAATAAAGCTGATTTTCTTCAAAGATCGTGGTTGGAGTGCTGCACACCTTTCTCGCTGTATGTTGCTTCGGCAAAGTGAAGGCACCCACGCTATACTGCTGCACGGAGGCAGTGCCTGGCTATTTGGATTTCTATATTGGAGTCTGCGGTTGCTTTGCCGCCTCTCTCCTGCCAAGGGCACCCCCGACTTTTTACTCTTCATCTGGTGCATTGGTCCGAATTCGATCGGTCCAGTGTGTTCGTCACTTCCCCCGTCCCCTGCTCCTGTGTGGTACACAGTGATCATCATGGAAGAATCACAGACCAGTGATACTACCGCCAGCGGCTATCAACGCACGGTCTATACAGCTGGTGATGTCTACAGCTATTCCGCCAATGAAGCTGACTCCATACGTTATTCAGACGCGTTTGATGGTTTGGTGGAAGCCACCCCACTTGAGGAAATCTACCGTGATCTCTTAAAAATCAAAAAAAGAGAAATTGACTATTATTTCCATGGCCTCGCATTGAGCGACTATCATCGTGCCGGTAAAATCCCTCGTGGACTGAGAGTTAAAAATTCCCCGACTATTGGCAAGCATGATCCTTCGTTTTGCAGAAAATGGGTTGGCATTGCCAACAAATGTGCACTAGATTGGATGTTACTCATCATCGAACATTCTACCAAAGAGGTGAAATTGTGCAAAGATAAAATCGTTGCATTTGAATCTGCCCATAAACCCAATCTACTTAACGACAAAGAATGTGACTGGTACGATAAACTTAACACTCAGCTACAAATCCATAAGCGTGAATTGATTAAATTTAAAAAGGACAAAAAAACCAAAGTGGACTTAGATTATGAATTAAATACAGTATATCAGTGGACCGTCCCCCATAGAGATGGTGACACTAGAAAGCCGTTCTTCCGACGTAACAGAGGCAGAGTTCCTCGAGATTACCAATCCTCAACGGACTTTAACTCTTCTGGGAGTGATACAGTTGACGCTGCAACCAACAGTAAAGTGATCCCTTTAGGGGTCAAAACAAGACGACAAATCACCGTACCCGCCGCTTCACCAGACGTGGCGGTCAGTGGCGCAGGCAAAAGCCGCGGAAAAAGAACCCCGAAAACTCCGAAATAGTGATTAATTTGTCCTCTTATGAACTCACTCCAGCAGAGACTAAGGTCTTATCTAAAGGTTTATCGTTTATTCCGTCCACTGATTTCAACCACATCGAATGGGATATTGAAAATTTCAAATTGTCTCGTCAGCTGCGCTTGAAAGAACATTTTAACAAATCGACACCGGCCATTGCAACTGACGGTGTTAAGGAGGTCCTACCTGCACAATTAAAGAGACTCCAGCCCAAGTCAACCTTTGATCCACAGTCCTTTAATGCATCCATTCGGACATTTACCAGGATGCTGAATTCTGAGGTACTGTCAACGGAAAAGTTACCTAGAGTGCATTATAACAATTTAAATAATACCGAACGGGACATTATCAGGAATCTAGCTTCCAACAACTCTCTTGTGTTTCGGGGAGCAGACAAGGGCGGTGCTCTTGTTGTCCAAGATATGGACAAGTACCACATCCAAGTTATGACCCATTTGGATGATCATGTCACCTATAATAGACTGCCCCGTGACCCTACATTGGCTTTCACCAAAGAATTACGTGAGTTGTTGGTCAATGCTGTTTCACAGGATGTTATTTCTATTGATTTATCCAATGCCTTGATACCCAGTTTCCCTATTGTACCATTGTTTTACTGCCTGCCGAAAGTGCATAAGTGTCTTATCAATCCCCCCGGCAGACCCATTGTGGCTGCACGGGGTTCATTGATGCAACCGGTGTCGGTTTATCTTGACTATTTATTCCAACCTTGTATTCGCAACCATGCTAGATATCTGCTTGATACTAACACTCTTCTCAGACGGCTCATGGAGTTTGGACCTATCGATGGTGACATTACGATGTTCACCATCGATGTCTCCGCACTCTATACTTCCATTCCTCATGGGTTGGGGTTGAGCTTCCTTAGACAATTTCTTTCTAACAACATTTACTACAAGGGACCTGACATTCCTCTCGTCCTTGAATTGATGCGCCTTGTTTTGGAAAATAATTTTTTTATGTACAACAACCAGTATTTTTTGCAAAAAGTCGGTGTTGCGATGGGGGCGGCGGTCGCTCCCTCATACGCAAACATTTTTATGTTTGAGTATGAGCAACACCTCTTTTTTGACAATCCAGCGATTGCTAGTGATATCGTTTACTACAGTCGCTATATAGACGATTTGCTCATTTTTTGGAAAGGCCCCCCTGAAGTCCTGTGTGATTACATAACCACACATAATGCGGGACCCGATCCCATTAAATTTACGTTTATTCATGATAAAGGCAGCATCAATTTCTTGGATGTGAGGATCATGATAAAAGATGGGTTGATTCACACTGATCTATACAAAAAAGACACGGATCGCAATAATCTATTAGAATATACCAGCTGTCATCCCAGGTCCACTATCCGTAGTTTACCACATTCACAATTTCTACGTGTTAAAAGAATTGTTTCTGACCCGACTGTGGCCATGCAGCAGATTGATTGCATGATTGAAAGATTTGTTGCTAGGGGTTACCCACTAGCTGAATTACTGAATACTAAAAACAATGTGATGGCTCTGGACCGATCATCTTTGCTTAAAAAAGTTTCATCTGACACCAATAGACCAGACATATTGCCATGGGTAACTACCTATACGCAATTTAGTCCTGTTGTCACTAAAATTGCGCAAAAAACCTGGCCTATTATACAAACTGATACTGACCTGGGTCTCTCTAAGACCAAATTACTGCCCAGTTTTAAACGATCGAGTAACTTGGGTAACTTGTTGGTTAAATCTAATGCTGCACCTCTCACCAATTTACCTCCCACCAGAAAGTTAGGTTGTGTTCGGTGTGCTTGCACCTCTTGCAAATTCATGTTGCCAGGTTCATCTTTTAATCATCCCCGTACAGGGAAGGTCATGTCGATTCGCCATACTTTATCTTGTAATACATGCTACACGGTTTATCAGATTATTTGCCCTTGTGGCAAATCGTACATTGGCAAAACTGAAAGGCCCTTTAAGGATCGTATGGCGGCCCATAGATCGGCCATCAGGGGTGCCCTAGCCTCCGGTCGGAGCGACCAGCCGGTCGCTCGGCACTTCCTGCTGGCTAGACATGGGCTGTCATCGATCCGCTATCGTATGATAGACCACATTCCTGTACCTGTTAGGGGTGGTAATAGAAAAGTCATGCTTCTTAAATGTGAGGCGCGATGGATTGCCCGCCTGGGGACACTTACCCCTCATGGGCTCAACGAACAATCGGGCATAGCCATCCTCATCAATTGATCTGATTGATACTGCCGAGTAATATGTTGTATGGATTCTTTATTCTTGAATGTTTTGTATATATTTGTTTACAAACTTGATCATTTATTTTTCTATGTTTGATTTTCCTTCATCGATCTCTGTGTATTATACGCATAACACTGTTGCACGGTAGCACTTTCATAAGTCACTTAATACAAATGATCTTCCTTTTTAATGTGTTTTTTTGAATGAATTTTATATCAGCACCATTGTGCTGTTTTCCATTTTCCTGCATGATTAGATACATTTTTGTACTATTTTGTATCATTTGTAATTCTTATGGCACCTTATACGCCTGTCTCTTCCAATTTTGTTATGACAGGGTTACCATGGGGAGGGGTGATGTCACGTTGTTGCGCCTCCAGGGGAGGTGTGTCTGTTGTGCGTACTGACCCGTCTTACCTGACGCTGTTGGCGCGCTTGGCTGGTACACACCCCTTTGGACGCTACTTGCACTGGGTATATAAGGTGTGTATTATTTTATGTTTGTTAACCTGATGACAATATCGATGTGATATTGAAACGTTGTTCAATAAAGCTGATTTTCTTCAAAGATCGTGGTTGGAGTGCTGCACACCTTTCTCGCTGTATGTTGCTTCGGCAAAGTGAAGGCACCCACGCTATACTGCTGCACGGAGGCAGTGCCTGGCTATTTGGATTTCTATATATATATATATATATATACGGTACTCTTTACCTAGAATGGCGCCCGTGATTAGCATCGCGGGCGTCGGGGGTAAAAAATCGCGGGCATCGCGGGTACATAAAAAACGGGTGCGACGCGATGCCCGCGATTTTCCCATAGGGATCAATGTTAAAAGTCAGATTGGACGCGATTTCATACCCCCACTATCCACGTCGGCGTGGAGTTGAGAATAGAATAGTGTGGCGAGCGCAGCGAGCCACCGAGCCCGAAGCGTGGCGAGCGGACGCGGATACCTTCACAGGTGTCCGTGGCGACGTGGACACCTGTGAAGCCCGCGAGGGGACGCGTTTACCTGTGAAGGTATCCGCGTCCCCTCGCGGGGCTCGCTGCGCTTGCCACGCTTCGGGCTCGGTGGCTCGCTGCGCTCGCCACACTATTCTATTCTCAACTCCACGCCGACGTGGATAGTGGGGGTATGAAAAGGTCGGAGGACGCGTACCGCCGCCCCTCGCGGGCTCGCTGCGCTCGCCATGCTTCGGGTTGACGTTGATCGTGGGGTGCCGTTAAAAATTGTGGGGGCCATTTCAGACTTCAGGGGGACTATTAGGGCTCTGTGGCCCATTTAACATTGTTTCCTATGGAAAAATCGTGGGCATTGAGGCATTGAACACTAAAATCGCGTCCAATCTCACTTTTAACATTGGTCCCTATGGGAAATCGCGGCCATCGCGGGCATCGCATCGCACCCGTTTTTTAGTGCATTCGATGGTCGCGATGGTCATGATGGGCGCCGTTCTAGGTAAAGAGTACCATATATATATATCCCACCAGCAATGAAACAACTTTAACAAGCACACAGAATTTTATAACAGCATCAAACAGTGAGATCTTCTATAAAGTGACCGCTGCACAAGGACCATTTTCATGGCCTTGGTGGATGCTGGGAAAAATGGGGTATACCTGGATAGGAGGACCAGGCACCAAGGAGTACTATGGCTTTAAGACAGTGCAGCCTGTAGCTCCTCCCCCTTATCCCCCTTCCTGTCCTCAAAACCCATTTTTTTCCTTGGTGCTTTGAGGAGCAGGGTGCCATTACCAGGGGCGGATTGGGACTTGAATGGCTAACAGGGTTTAAAGTATTAGTCGCTAATTTGTTTATTAGTGCCTGTGTACAGTTTTTGATCTTCCACGAAGATAGAGCAGTACTACGTACAAAACTTGACTACCTTCCTTAGGTAGTTTCTAGATTCCACATTAACCATGAAATTGTGGTCCCGGTTTATTCTCCACCTCCTTCCTCATCAGACGCGGATAACCTTTCAGTAGTGGATGAGTCCTTAGACGTTGTTAGGGCTTTGTGCCTTTACGTCTCTAGGACAGCAACTATCAAAAAATAAGATTCTCTGTTTGTCATTTACGATATTCAAAAACTTGAATTGGCCAGCTTCCAAACAAACCCTAGCCCATTGGTTAAGGTTCACAATACGTCAGGCGTATTTGTTAGCAGGTGAGCCGGTCCCTCAGTCAGTGCGGGCACATTCCACACGGTCGGTTCGGGCGTCCTAGGCCGTGCGGGCAGGTGTCTCAGCTAAGTGCATCTGTAGAGTGGCCACATGGTCTTCTGCTCACACATTCATGACACACATTCAAGGACACCTTCGCCTCAGCTGATGCGGCCTTTGGCAGAGGTGTCCTTAGTCCAGCTCGGGGTCGTTACCACCCTTAGGGGACACAGCTTTAGGACATCCCAATTTTCCCAGCATCCACCAAGGCCGGTAGAAAAAAGGGGATTTTTGCTTACCTGTAAAATCCTTTTTTCGTAAGCCAAGGTGGATGCTGGGCACCCACCCTTGCGCTCCAGATCAGCAGTTAGTTATGTTGGCAGTTGTTCATCTGCCCCTTAGTTGTGTGGTCTGTTGAATGATTCTTCGGTACTCTGTACCTAGAACGGCGCCAGCGATTGAAATCGCGGTCGTCGTGGGTAAAAATCGCGGTCATCGCGGTAATCGCGGGCATCGCGGGTAAATCGGGATGGCCGCGATGCCCGCGATGACCGCGATTTTCCCATAGTGAACAATGTTAAAAAGCCTGATTGACCGCGATTTTACACTTAAATGCCTCAATGGACACGATTTGGGCATAGAAATCAATGTAAAATGGGCCACACAGCCCAAATAGGGCCAATTAACCGTTAAATGTCCCCCCCAATTTTTAACGCCACCCCACGATCCACGCCAACCCGAAGCGTGGCGAGCGCAGCGAGCCCGCGAGGGGCGGCGGTACGCGTCCTCCGACCTTTTCATGCCCTACTATCCACTAGGGCGTGGTGTGAGAATATAATAGTGTGGCAAGCGCAGCGAGCCACCGAGCCCGAAGCGTGGCGAGCGCAGCGAGCCCCGCGAGGGGACGCGTCTACCTTCACAGGTAGACGCGTCCCCTCGCGGGCTTCACAGGTGTCCGCGTCGCCACGGACACCTGTGAAGCCCGCGAGGGGACGCGCATAACTGTGAAGGTATCCGCACCCTCTCGCGGGGCTCGCTGCGCTCGCCACCCTTCGGGCTCGGTGGCTCGCTGCGCTCGCCACACTATTCTATTCTCACACCACGCCCTAGTGGATAGTAGGGCATGAAAAGGTCGGAGGACGCGTACCGCCGCCCCTCGCGGGCTCGCTGCGCTCGCCACGCTTCGGGTTGGCGTGGATCGTGGGGTGGCGTTAAAAATTTGGGGGGACATTTAAGGGTTAATGGGCTCTGTGGCCCATTTAACATTGATTCCTATGGCCAAATCGGGTGGATTGAGGCATTTAACAGTAAAATCGGGTCCATCGCGCCTTTTAACATTGATTCCTATGGGAAATCGTGAGCATCGCGTCGCGGGCATCGCGGGTACATTTATGGCCGGCCGCGACCGACACGATTTTCATGTTTAACATTGGTTTCAATGGGAAATCGCGGGCATCGCGTCGGTCGCGTCGCGGCCATACATAAATGTACCCGCGATCAGCACGACGGGCGCCGTTCTAGGTAAAGAGTACCGATTCTTCTCTCCTATCCCTATTCCTCGGCTTGTTAAGGTAAAACTGGTCTCTTAGGACAGAAAGGGGGTACAAGGGGGAGGCGCTACGGGCTGCACTGTCTTAAAGACATACAATAGGAGCAAGTTTCATCTTTGCCCCTTTGGCCATGGCTAGCCATGGCTATTCTATTGTTCTCAGCTGCAATACGTATTGTATTGCAGCTGAGAACCATAGAATAGCCATGGCTAGCCATGGCTAGCCATGACCAAAGGAGCAAAGATGAAACTTGCTCCTACTGTAGTACTCCTTGGTGCCTGGTCCTCCTATCCTGGTATACCCCATTTTTCCCAGCATCCACCTTGACCTATGAAAAAAGGATTTTACAGGTAACAACCAAAAATCCCCTTTTTTTATGCAATTTTAATTTTAGTCTGTACCCCAGGGTGTATATTGTATTGTTCCCTGCTGTTCAATCCATCCAAAAATATTTACAATTGTTTTAACAGAATTTCGACGAAGAGTCTTTCTGTATTCTTAAAAGATTCAATAACCACATGGGAGATTCTGGCTGTAAGCTTGTCTGAAAACAAAGGTAAGTACTCCACCAAATAGGACATGTGTGATCTAGGGTCAATATAATATTTCCTCATGCAGGACATCTATGATTTGGGATCCAGACTTAATAGTTCATCATCATCATGTTGGGTGATTATAATCTAGGATTTGGATGATTTTACCCGATGAAGGAGACATGAGATATACAATAGGGACATATTAAGCTGGAATAAGGGGAGGCAAAGAGGGTGACTATGCCATGGCACACTTCTCTCAAAGGGTCCTGCCTCCAGAACTGCTCTGACTAAGCACTTGTGCTGCTGCCAGGAGCACACGGACCAATCAGCAACTTTTCACAGCTCTGATATAAGGCAGAATTCCGTACGGTGAATGTGACCAAAAGAACAGTGGAAGAGTAGGTTTAAAGTATCTATGGGGAGGGAAATGGGAGATAAAGAGGCATAAAGCGGGAGGTTAGATGGGATGGTAAGTGAATGAATTGTTGGAAGTCATTCACTGTTGGAAGTGCTGCTGCTGGTGGAGGAGCTGGAGGTGAACAACATCAGCCTCTGCACTGCCCAAGAGGAATTACTGGACTTTGCCCCCACTGCAGGTAGGACCTGCTCCCATGGTGCCCACACACAGGGGGCACAGTGATGTGGCAGTGCTGACACATTTCTTAAGTGTTCATGGCTCTACAAAGACTTAAACCATCCCTGGTACAAGAATGAGGTTTCCTCAAATAAGATGTTCCTTCTTTTCTTTGCAACTTCATCGACAGGTATCTGTGTGTCTAAACCACATGAGATCCAGGTTTTCACAAACTTCTTCATTGACCTGAAGCTGCCATATTCTGTAGTGCGGAATGAACAAGTTGAGTTACGAGCCATTCTCTACAACTATGGCAACAGTGCACAAAAGGTAAGTCAACCAGTTTATAGTAACAACAACAATAAGAGTCACTTACACCTCCACACTGCAGCTCCTCGAGTGCAGGGATGTGCAACCTGTGGTTCTCCAGCTGTTGAGAAACTACACATCCCAACATGCTTTGCCACAGTTTTAGCATTCTCTAATAGCAAAAGTGTGGCAAGGGATGCTGGGACTTGTAGTTTCACAACAACTGGAGAGCCAGAGGTTGCCCATCCCTGCCCTAGTGCAATGCCACATGCCGACTGTACTTCTGTGCAAATGTTATATAAAGGAATTACCAAGATGTTTGATTTAAGACGGTGGATTATGTATAGATACAAACATGTGTAAAGGTTGGGAAGATCCTTGATGTTCTGTCCTGTGGTATGGGTCACAGGGTCGATAGTAAATGGACTGTGAATGACAAAATATTTTAATAACCAATATACATGATTGTATGCGTAGCCTTTGTGCGGTTGTGCGGTTATGCGTACACACTCATACCTTAGAAAATAAGAGACCAATACTGTATGCTATGATTTTGTGGTTCCAAAGTACAAAACGTATTTGATTACCAAGAAAAGAATAATATCACAGTTTACAGTTTTTACACAAATAAAGATGCAGCAAATACTAGTGAGAGAGAGATTACATTTACAGTACATAGCACAGATAGTACAATGCAATGAGTGATACTGTATATACGATTTCAGGTTCCAAAAACAGCTTACTGTAAATCATTTGTGGAATGTATGGGGGTGGGGTGTGTGTGTGTGTATTTGAATGGATGCAATGAGTGGTGAGTGACGGGGTCAGTGTGTGTGTGTGTGTGTGTGTGTGAAGGTGTCTGTGTGTTTCTGTGTGTGTGTGTGTTTCTGTGACTTTTTTTTACCGTCTGGAACCCTGTATTGCTGGGTACACACCAGGACGACAAGGGTCTGATCCCATCAATCTAGATCCAATTCCGACCAATTGGATGTAGATTGTGTGGTGATTGGGCCCTTTTCTGCCGCGGGTCGGTCGGTCATTCTTCAGATCCTACCTGCTGCAGGTAGGATCTCAATGACGACCATACAGCCGGGTGCGGGTCGCCATCGGATCGGACCCGCTCACGGTGCACATCGTGAGCGGGTCATGCCCCCCCCCGCGTCATCGTGAGCAGGTCGGAAGAAACACTGACGACCTGCTCATGATGTGCATCGTGAGCGGGTCATCCTGGTGTGTACCCCACATATTTTATACATATTTTATACACTAGGTATAGGGAAGTACAGATGTAGCCCCTGTCATCTTTGGCCGGGGCTCGCCGGAGCCTCCCCTCTGACGAGCGCCGGCGGAGGCAGCGGGGACCCGAGTCAAGCTCCGTTGCCACAAGGCGCGCAAGTGTCTCGTGTGCACGCACCCCCTGGCAGGAGTATCGCTGGCCCCTGCAAAGATGAAGCTGGCTTCATTTTTATGCTATATTACCCACAGGGCCGGATTATAATGGAGGCACAAGGGGTCAGTACCCCTGGGTCCCCCTCTAGCTAGGGGCCCCCTGTGGTTAGCATGTATTAAAAAAATTTTTTTTAGCTAACGGTTTTGTGCATGGGAGTGGGGTAGTGCTGCAGCTTCACCTATCTGCTAATGTGACAATGATTAATGATGCTGAGCATCGGGAGTCAAGGCACACTGATTGCACAAGTGTGCTGTGCATTACTGGGAGTTGACTAAGTCCCGTGACACTTTGCACCAGAGGGCAGAGGCTGAGAGGTTTGTGCTGAGCTCTGATTGGTGGAGCTCATACATGCTTGTCAGGCCCATGGAGAACAGCAGCAGCTTAGTCATGGGAGGGTTTTTAATCAGAGGCAGCACTAGGACTGTGAGGTCTCCTACAGAGTAAGGTGCAGAGGGACAAACACAGGCTTTTCATGTGGTATGTATGTGTGTATATGTGTGTGTGTGTGTGTGTGTGTATATATATATATATATATATATATATATATATATATATATATATATATATATATATATATATATATATATATATATATACTGGCTGTGTGCGGTCCGGCACTCTCCCCTCTCCAATCACAGTACCTCGTTGCCCTCCAAACAGGCAATGCAAATCAACAATAAGAGGCGGCACTCCAAGGGTTTTCAAATCAATGCTTTTTAGTGATGGAAAAGACACCAACGTTTCGGGGCTCTTGTCAAGGTGAATACATACAGTGAGCAAGTGTTAAGTGCAAAAGCTTACCTTAAGTAGCGTGAACCACCGTCCCTCCCTCCGTGCAGCTGGCGCCGGTTCCCGTTTCCGCCTCCTCTGCGGGTATGCGGACGTTGTCAAATGACCGCTTCCTGTAATCTGGAACGCATACTGTGCTGTGAACCGCACGTTGTCTCTGTGTATCAGAGTCGTCATGGAGATGCGTCTGTGGGCTGGATTAGGGATACCGGCCGCTGCAGGGGGGGACAAGAGGGATAAATATTCATTAAAGACAGTGCTTATATAAAAATACAATTTAAGTATTAAGAACATCGCTAATGATAAAAAACAAGTGACACAAAAATTTAAGAAGACATGATCAGATCTACTGATCATGAAAGAAGTGCAACAAAAAATCTTAAGGAAAACTAGCGATGCATATTATATTGTGAAGAAAATTTAATGAAGAACATACATGTTACGATATCTTAAAAGGGACTAGTGTAGTACTACTGCAAGCAAAGATAGCATTTAGTCTAAACAGCGAACTATATGTTTCTTATCTAGGTGTCAGATCCTTTAGAGTCCCAAGATATAACCGGATGGATTATAAAAATACTGAAAACGGTAGTTTATCATTTAATCCAAATGGTTTGACTGCATTTAACCGGTGGATCCACGTTGCCTCCAGTCGCAACAACTTTCCTTCTCTGTCAACTCTGCGTATCGACGCTGGTACATGGTCTATAGCCATGTGCTTAAGGTCTGATAGTTTATGCTTGGCCATAGCAAAATGCTTGGCCACAGGGAGGTCAGTGTTCTTGGAATTCCCATTGATGGCCTTTTTGATGGAGGAGCGGTGATTCGCCATGCGTTCTCGCATTGGTCTATTTGTCTTGGAAATAGTCAAACCATTTGGATTAAATGATAAACTACCGTTTTCAGTATTTTTATAATCCATCCGGTTACACCCTGGGACTCTAAAGGATCTGACACCTAGATAAGAAACATATAGTTCGCTGTTTAGACTAAATGCTATCTTTGCTTGCAGTAGTACTACACTAGTCCCTTTTAAGATATCGTAACATGTATGTTCTTCATTATATTTTCTTCACAATATAATATGCATCGCTAGTTTTCCTTAAGATTTTTTGTTGCACTTCTTTCATGATCAGTAGATCTGATCATGTCTTCTTAAATTTTTGTGTCACTTGTTTTTTATCATTAGCGATGTTCTTAATACTTAAATTGTATTTTTATATAAGCACTGTCTTTAATGAATATTTATCCCTCTTGTCCCCCCCTGCAGCGGCCGGTATCCCTAATCCAGCCCACAGACGCATCTCCATGACGACTCTGATACACAGAGACAACGTGCGGTTCACAGCACAGTATGCGTTCCAGATTACAGGAAGCGGTCATTTGACAACTTCCGCATACCCGCAGAGGAGGCGGAAACGGGAACCGGCGCCAGCTGCACGGAGGGAGGGACGGTGGTTCACGCTACTTAAGGTAAGCTTTTGCACTTAACACTTGCTCACTGTATGTATTCACCTTGACAAAGGGGCGCCAGAGCCCCGAAACGTTGGTGTCTTTTCCATCACTAAAAAGCATTGATTTGAAAACCCTTGGAGTGCCGCCTCTTATTGTTGATTTATATATATATATATATTCACCAGTATAGGCCAGCACACCTCATCAGCAGCAGCTGCAGCGTTGCCTTCCCTTGGTCTCCGGCAGGATTCCAAACATACAGCGTAGGTAGGGCGGCACTCGCTTAAATGAAGACTCTCACACATGGAGTATTTCAGTCTACGTTTCGGAGCCTTTTAATATCACTCCGTCATCAGGTGTATGTCCTGATGACGGAGTGATATTAAAAGGCTCCGAAACGTAGACTGAAATACTCCATGTGTGAGAGTCTTCATTTAAGCGAGTGCCGCCCTACCTACGCTGTATATATATATATATATATATATATATATATATATATATATATATATATATATATATATATATATACATCCCCTGCAGTTACCCATTGACCGAGTTTATTCTGCCTTTACACTGTGTTTTGACAGTGTAATATTCTCCCATGCAGTTTGTGGCCAGTAATGACAAGTGCAAGGGGGCCCCCCCCTGTCTAAAGTACCCTGGGCCCCCCAAAGGCATAATCTGGCACTGATTACCCAATGTCTCTTCTTATTGGTCCAGAGTAAGTCCTGGCTATAACACGACGTGTCATAGGTCAGTCCAAGAGTGGGAAAAGGGCTTTGTTCTTGCAATTGAGGACATGTCTTTCTCCAATGTCCACTGGAAAAACTGGTTTGAAACAACTGATTTACACCCTTCTCTGGGTAGTTTCAATGAAGCAATATCTAACACATTTTCTATACATTGTGAATGTATTATGCTATAAATTCCCTGCAACCACCATCACCACCACCAATGCTGTCAGTTTGATACTACATAGGAGTACACTATGTTACTCTAATCATCTGCTACAGAATCAGCTGAATTGTAGATAAAATACCAATGTTTTTTTTAAAATATAAAGACAGTGCTCTGGATGCTTCGTGACTGTGTAAAT
Source organism: Crinia signifera (assembly GCF_055691185.1). Classification (NCBI taxonomy): domain Eukaryota; kingdom Metazoa; phylum Chordata; class Amphibia; order Anura; family Myobatrachidae; genus Crinia; species Crinia signifera. The sequence goes on along the minus strand of NC_139220.1, from coordinate 308,590,196 downwards.
TATGTGTTATGTAAGAAGGTAATCATGCGTAACATTATGGCTTTTCTCAGCAAGTACGTATTCCTGCTGTAATAAGCAATGGCTGTGCTAATGCGCGAGTACCATATTGTGCAAAATGCATACGCATGCACCCTGCTAACAAACGCCATAATGCATTCTAATACAGGGATATCATTTCGACTTTGACAGGACCAATACTGTATTCCATGAGAAAAGATCAGGGGTTGCGCTAAATTATTGGAAGACAATTGCCTACGGGGTGAGATATCGAATACAATCATTCGATTTCGGTCACATCTGGCCGATAAATCGAATGATTGCATGCATTTTTAAGCTGACATTCGACGCGATGCGCAGGCACACCGTCAAATGTCGCATCGATAAATATTATGAGCTGCACATAATATTTATCGAATTGCATGAGCAATCGCATGTAGTTTTTAACCACATTTGATTGCTCGAATGCAATCAGCGGCGGGTTCGGGGAGCGGGGCCGGGGTGGGTACCGGAGCGCTGGCGGGGAGCCGGTACTTTAATGCTGGGGACCGGAGGGACGATGCAGCCGCAGGGGAGGCATGGGGACCGGAGTGGTGGAGCTTTCAGGCGGCGGGACTCAGCAGCAGATGACTTTGAAACACTGGACGGCCCTCTGATTGGCTGAGGCTGCTGAGAGAGAGCTCTCAGCCAATCAGAGGGCAGTCCCAGTGTTTCAAAGTCACTGCTGCTGCTGACAAGTCCCGCCGCCTGAAAGCTCCACTGCTATGGTCCCCAGCTCCGGTCCCGCCTACACAGCCCCACACCACCCCTCTTCCAGCACCCGATGTCCATCGCAGGATGGCATGCGACATTGGGTGCTACACTGGGCACCACTTGATGCGATCAGATGCAATGTCCCATCGCACATATGTATGGGCAGCATTAGAAGTTCACAAGATGTAGGAGACAAAAATTTTAATGTGGCAATCTGTAAATTGGGAGAGCACCAATAAATTCACGCAGAATTTTTTTCTCTGGCCAACTTTCAATAGGTGGATCTGTCTCTTTCATATAAAACATGATCTCATCTCCTTAAGATTGTGACTTTGCATCTGCAGATTCAGGAACTTGACTTGATTTTTTTCCTTGTCTTCATTTATGAGTTACTATAATGAAACAAAAAATCCTATAAAATTGTATGGGGACTGCAGTGACAGGGACAATTCCAATTTTGGCTACATACCTTTTTATTACATATGCGCAGATATACAGGCCCTTATTCTGGTCCACAAAAGTTTCTGTCGGCCACCATAGAATGATTTCTCCAGCACTCGTAGATCAGAGACACCTCTATGGTGTCTCTGATCTGCGAGCGCCCTGTGCGGGAAGCGGGTGGGCGGCTGACCTCAGCTGTCCTCCACCCCCCACCCCCATGTCACCGGCCGATTACCATGGGAACGCCCATGAAACGCTGGATGTTCCCATGGGTTGTGCCCCCCGCCACCGCCCCATGCTCCCCCGGCCGCACTGCTAGATGCAAGGGGGGCGGCGAACATGTAATTCACCGTTCCTGCTCGCACTCTGTAGCCGGCTCAAAACATCGGTCCCCGCAGGGGACCGCTTGAATTAGAATAAGGTCCACAATATCTATTGCGATAAACCTCACAGCATTTACCCCATTTTTACTTATGGCACAGCCAACCTTTATAGTTATAAAAGTACAGTGAGTCTTTCCTTTACATCAGTAATGTTTCCTGAAATAACTCTTTATTGTGTCTAAAGTTCAGCATCTATTTGTCGCTCTGTAGGTGCGCATAGAGTGGACTTATAATGAGAACTTCTGCAGTCTCTCCACTGCTAAAAAGAAGTACCGCCAAGATATAACCATCGGACCTGAGTCATCAATGGCTCTCCCATTTATCATTGTGCCGCTGACCTTGGGGCTGCATGATGTGGAGGTGAAGGCTTCTGGTCAGACAGTCTCAGATGGTGTCAAGAAGAAGCTGAAGGTCGTGGTGAGTAATGTAGATGGTTTTGTTGTTCAACTTGCTTTTGGAAATATAGTATCACTGAGAAGTAAAAAAAGGAGTCTGATTGGGAATGGAAAATGGCCCTGGAAAACTTTGTAGAAGGGGCCCGACATGGGCATCACAAGAGACATGACATATAGCCAAGGAAGCATCACTGAGTTACTGCACTGCCAACCTGGAATAATAGAATGAATAAGGACAATGAGTACGATGGGCTGTTTGCGGGAGGTGGGGCCATATGGCACAAACAAAACAGGCCTGAGGTATCCCTCAGCCCTGGGGAATTTCCAAATTAGCCGCACGGCCTAAGTAAAAATACGGTACTTGTTTCCTAGCACGGCCACACCGATTTACATCGGGGTGGTCGTGTCGGAAAAATCGGGTCGATCGCATCGCATGCGATTTGGTCGCATGCGATGCGATCGACGCGACCGACCGATTTTGGACCCGATTTTTTTTTTTTATGAAATGTAAATCGGGTCCCTGGGACCCGATTTTACATTGGATTCAATGTAAAATATTCCCAACCCCCCCAAATTTAAAGGCGTACAACCCACCCCACGATAGACGCCAACCCGAAGCGTGGCGTGCGCAGCGAGCCCGCGAGGGGCGGCGGTGCGCGTCCTCCGACCTTTTCATTCCCCTACTATCCACGTCGGCGTGGAGTTGAGAATAGAATAGTGTGGCGAGCGCAGCGAGCCACCGAGCCCGAAGCGTGGCGAGCGCAGCGAGCCCCGCGAGGGGACGCGTATACCTGTGAAGTTATACGCGTCCCCTCGCGGGGCTCGCTGCGCTCGCCACGCTTTGGGCTTGGTGGCTCGCTGCGCTCGCCACACTATTCTATTCTCAACTCCACGCCGACGTGGATAGTAGGGGAATGAAAAGGTCGGAGGACGCGCACCGCCGCCCCTCTCGGGCTCGCTGCGCTCGCCACGCTTCGGGTTGGCGTCTATCGTGGAGTGACGACGGGGACATCTATAATGTGAAATGGGTCATATTGGCCCATTTCACATTTTTCACATTTTTTCACTATTTCAATGTTAAAAAATATTTTAACATTGAAACCTATGGGGAAATCGCGGGCATCGTGTCGGTCGCGTCGGGACCATTGTTAACGGTCCCGACCGACGCGATGCCCCCGATATTTTGTCCTAGCCGGCCAAATGGACCTGATTTCAAAGGAAATCGGGTCCATCGTATGGATCGTGTACCTTAACTTAAAGGTACACGATCCATACGATTGTGGCCGTGCTAGGAAACAAGTACCAAAAATACTTCTAATTATTTTGCTAAATTATAAACCTGATAAAGTTGGAGATGTACTAAGCCTTGGAGAGTGATAAGGTGGAAAGAGATAAACTACCAACCAATTAGCTCCTCTGATTTTTCAAACACAGCCTGTAATATGGCACTTATTGGCAGATTGGTTGGTACTTATCACTCTTTAAGGCAGGGATGGGGAACCTTCGGCCCTCCAGCTGTTGAACTACATATCCCGGTGTGCCCTGCAACAGATTTAGCATGGCCACATAGCAAAACTGTAGCAGGGCATGCTGGGATGTGTAGTTCAACAACAGCTGGAGGTCCGAAGGTTCCCCATCCCTGCTCTAGGGCTTAGAACATATCCCCCGTAAATGTTTTGCTAATATAGCAGAAGTGGTCACCAAGTAGCACATTACATATCCGTCTTCCTCATTCCTCCTTTGTAGTCTCCACTACACATCCCTCAAGTGCATAAATCTTTTTGTTTCAGTCGGAAGGAAGACTCGTAAGAGAGATCCTGAAATCGGTAATATTGGACCCAGAAGTAAAAGGCAACGGTCTGTATTACCACTCACTTTCAGTTTTCAGAATTGTATAGTACAATTGTATAATAATATTATTGAATTATGTACTAAGTAGAGATGAGCGGGTCCGGATCCCCGAGATCCAACAGATCCGAATATCGGGGATCCGGGCCAGATCCGAGCCGGCTCGGGTGTTCCCACCTGAATTCCGGACCAATAACAAGGCCGAACGTCATCATCGCCCTGTCGGATTCTCGCGGGAGCGGGATCTTATAAAAGACGCACGTGCTCCCCGCCATCTTCACTCCAATCTTGGAGAGGGAAGAGGGTGGTTGGGAAGCTTCGTGTGCTCCGTGCTGTGCTCTGTGCCATGTGCCCCGTGGCCTGACCTGTGCCCTCACTTGCCCTGTGCTGTGCTCCGTGCCATGTGCTCCGTGCTGTGCTGTGCTCCGTGACCTGCCCTGTGCCCTCACTGCCCTGTGCTGTGCTCCGTGACCTGCCCTGTGCCCTCACTGCCATGTGCTGTGCTCCGTGACCTGCCCTGTGCTGTGCTCCGTGACCTGCCCTCTGCCCTCACTGCCCTGTGCTGTGCTCCGTGACCTGCCCTGTGCCCTCACTGCCCTGTGTTGTAGACTTGAGAGTCAGTGACTGTTTATAGGCCTGAGCCCTGTAGTGTGATTTAACTAACTAGGTGCTGCAGTGCTCACACGCAGGGGCTGCAGTGTCCACTGTCCAGGGGCTGTCCTGTGGCCCGTCCCCTGTTGTGATTTATTTAGCCCTAAGCCCTGTGTTGTGATTTATTTAGCCCTGAACCCTGTGTTTTTTGTGATTTAACTAACTAACTCAGTGCTGCAGTGCTCACACGCAGGGGCTGCAGTGCTGCTGAGTAGTACACTGTGTACAGGGGCTGCAGTAATACAAGGGGCTGTGTCCAGTGTGATGGCCTATATCTTATCCATTGTCCAGTGTCACGAGTCACTCACGACATATATCCTGTGTCCTGTCCTGTGTGACGACTGACGACATATCCTGTGTCCAGTGTGACGACATATATCCTGTGTCCAGTGTGACGACATATATCCTGTGTCCAGCGTGACATATATCCATTGTCCAGTGTGACGACATATATCCTGTGTCCAGTGTGATGACATATATCCTGTGTCCAGTGTGACGACATATATCCAGTGGCCAGTGTGACATCTAACCATTGTGTGACGGCATATATCCAGTGTCCAGCGTGACATTTATCCATTGTCCAGTGTACAGGAGCTGTGTCCAGGGGCGGTGTCCAGAGGCTGTGTCCAGTGTGACGGCTGTGTCCATTGTCCAGTGGCTGTGTCCAGTGTGACGACATATATCCTGTGTCCAGTGTGACGACATATATCCTGTGTCCAGCGTGACATATATCCATTGTCCAGTGTGACGACATATATCCTGTGTCCAGTGTGATGACATATATCCTGTGTCCAGTGTGACGACATATATCCAGTGGCCAGTGTGACATCTAACCATTGTGTGACGGCATATATCCAGTGTCCAGCGTGACATATATCCATTGTCCAGTGTACAGGAGCTGTGTCCAGGGGCGGTGTCCAGAGGCTGTGTCCAGTGTGACGGCTGTGTCCAGTGTACAGGAGCTGTGTCCAGAGGCTGTGTCCATTGTCCAGGGGCTGTGTCCAGGGTGACAGTCTGTGTCCAGTGTCCAGGGGCAGTGTCCAGGGGCAGTGTCCAGGGGCTGTGTCCAGAGGCAGTGTCCAAGGGGCTGTGTCCAGTGTGACAGGCTGTGTCCAGTGTATTGTAAGAAAAAGAAATAAAAGTAATAAATAAAATAAAAACACATTTTTGGAGGATGATGGAGGCCGATACCTCTTTGTATTTGCTGTTTGGAGCATTTCTCTTTTTTGGGATAGTTTATTAAACTGCCACCCTGTCTGCCCCTGCAGTGCCGCTCTGCCAGGTTGGAAGTGTAAGGTCCACATGTATGTGATGCCGACTGCTGTCGCTTAGCTTAGTCATCCAGCTACCTCGGTATACTCTTTTGGCCCAACTACAGTAAATGAAAACAATTTTGTAAGCTGTGAAGTGATCAAAATTGACTAGAAATGAGTAGAAACTAATGTTATTGAGGTTAATAATACTTTAGGGGCAAAAACAGGCCCAAATTCTGTTATTTTAGCCATTTTTAGCATTTTTTCATAAAAATCCAGATCCAAAACCAAAACCAAAACCCACAAGGGTGGTTTTGCCAAAACCAATCCAGATCCAAAACACAAAGGGAGATCCAGATCCAAAACCAAAACCAAAACCCGAAAAAGTGGCCGCCGCACATCTCTAGTACTAAGCCTTTCGGTACTTGTGTAGTTTCACGGCAACCAGCATTGCGCCGTGCTACTTCCGGGTTCTACGCTCGCCACAAACTATGTTAAAAAAAGTAACTTAACTCCATGCCCACATGGATAGTTCATACCTCCACTATCCATGTTGGCATGGAGTTGATTTTAAATAGCGTGGCGAGCATAGCGTGCCACCGAGCCCGCAGCGTGGGCGAGCAAAGCGAGCCCCGCAAGGGTACTCAGACGCACCGCGCCATGCTGGCGCCGTGAAAATACACAAGTACCAGCCTTTCAGAGATAAAATGGGCGGAGATTAGCTACCAGCCAATCAGCTTCTAATTGTCGTGTTACAGGCTGTTCACCATTGCATCTGTATGTACCAACAGGTAAATATCAATGTGTAGTACATGATTCTACTCTAATGAGGTGCTTCCTCAGACTTTGGGACTGCTTCAGGGGTGGATGTAGACGTGACCATGTCTTTTAGGTATTCATTTTACACATAAGAGTGAAACTTTAGAACACTATGCTTTATGTATATTGCTCTATTATTTTGAATACCTGTTCATATTAGGAAACATCAGTCCAGAAAAATGCTTATACAAAAGGCCCGATTCTGAGATGGACGCAGTGAATACCTGCATGCTAAAAGTGCTTCATAGAGAAAAATACTATAGCTGACTGCGCATGTGCCAGATAAGGCAGATGTCCTCAGAGTGCATACAGATCGCACCTGTTGATGGGAAAACGCGCCATAAGAATAGTGGGAGGGAAGCAACGTCAGACTGGCCCACTGGGATACAGGGCAAATTCCTAGTGGGGCCCACTGCCTGGGTCACCACCCCCTCTTGTAGGAATCAGGTTCCAGACTTTGTTGTAGAATATCTCAAAACCAGCAATTTACAGGATCCAAAACAGCATGGGTTTACTGGGGGAAGATCATGTCAAACAAATCTTATTGACTTTTTTGACTGGGTGACTAAAGTAATAGATCAAGGTGGGGCTGTAGATGTAGCTTATCTAGACTTTAGTAAAGCTTTTGACACTGTCCCACATCGCAGACTGTTAAATAAACTTGAAAGCTTGGGATTGGATTCTAAGATAGTTGAATGGATAAGAGCGTGGTTGCAGGACAGAAAACAGAGAGTTGTAGTAAACGGAGTACAGTCAAAGGAGGGAAAGGTTACAAGTGGAGTACACCAGGGATCTGTACTTGGACCGGTGCTTTTTAATATCTTTATTGGTGATATTGCAAATGGAATTGAGGGTAAAATGTGCCTTTTTGCAGATGACACAAAGGTATGCAACAGGGTAGACACACCAGGAGGGGTAAAACAAATGATTGAGGATCTAGGCAGATTAGAGAAATGGTCAAGAGAATGGCAACTACAGTTTAATGCCAAAAAATGCAAAATCATGCACTTGGGTCTCAGAAATCCAAAGACTCAATATAGTATAAATGGCACTATAATGGAAACTACAGAGGAAGAGAGGGATCTAGGTGTCACTATTTCAGGGGACTTAAAAGCAGGTAGGCAATGTAACAAAGCAATGAAGAAGGCAAGTCAGATGCTTGGTTGCATAGGGAGAGGTATCAGCAGTAGAAAGAAAGAAGTAATAATGCCACTGTATAGGTCATTGGTACGACCTCACCTAGAGTATTGTGTTCAGTTCTGGAGGCCATATCTCCAGAAGGATATAAATACATTAGAGACTGTACAAAGAAAAGCAACTAAAATGGTGCATGGCCTACATCACAAAACATACCAGGAAAGACTAAAAGATCTTAATATGTATAATTTAGATCAGAGAAGGGAAAGGGGGGACATGATAGAAACTTTCAAATATATCAAGGACAATTTTTTCACAGAAAGAGTAGTAGATAAGTGGAATAGCCTCCCAACAGAGGTGGTAGACGCAAATACAGTAGTACAATTTAAACATGCTTGGGATAAGCATATTGATATCCTTACAAAAAAATAAGGATCAAATATAGTTCGAGGTAACATGTTTAAAAAAAGGGGCAGACTAGATGGGCCAAGTGGTTCTTATCTGCCGTCAAATTCTATGTTTCTATGTTTCTATGTTTCTAAAAGAGAAATAAACAGGAGCACTCCATAGTGCAGGTAAAAGATGAAACACTTTTTATTTCTTTCCAAACACTGGACAACAAAGTACCGGATCACGTACCACAGCAGGCGGTTAAACAGAACCGCACCGTTAACAGCGTGATGGTTCCCGGGGGGAAGAAGTTTAAGCAGTGGCAAGAGTCAGCTACTCCTTGGACAAACAGCCTGGCGTCATCACTGCTGTTTGTCCAAGGAGTAGCTGACTCTTGCCGCTGCTTAAACTTCTTCCCTCCGGGAACCATCACGCTGTTAACGGTGCGGTTCTGTTTAACCGCCTGCTGTGGTACGTGATCCGGTACTTTGTTGTCCAGTGTTTGGAAATAAATAAAAAGTGTATCATCTTTTACCTGAACTATGGAGCGCTCCTGTTTATTTATCTTTTAGGGCAGGATGTACTAAAAGGAAAATGCGGTAAAACAGGGTTTTACCGCATTTTCCTATTTACCATTACCCGTCCGCCCCGTTTTCACATGGCAGGGTATCGCCACCCAGAGGGTGGCAATACCCTATAGAAGCCTATGGGCTTCTATCGCCGCCCGACGTCTGCCGTCGCACGCCCCCTCCCATCCTCCTGATCTCCTCCTCCCCCAGCCGGGAGGACATCCGGCTTCAGGGGGGAGGAGGAGATGCAGGGGGATGCTGGCAGCCGCCGGGAGGTGACGGAGACCCCCGCAGACCACATTACAGGTATCGCGGGGGTCTCTGTCACCGCAACCCGATGCGAGCCGCATATGTTAGTACATATGTGGCAGCATCGCGGCGGCTACCAGGCGAAGGGTGGTGATGTATATTAATACATCCCGCCCATAGAAGAAATCTGTCACCTGTGGAAACCAGGTTGTGTGGAGCTGCCGGGTTGAAGAGAACCCAGAGCGCTTTTCTAAAGAACTGTATCCCAACATTTGGGTTAAGAAACTTCCCACCAGTGGACATTTGGTACTTGTGAGTTATCCGGGCGTCCGATTTTTAAATCGGGTCGGATCGGGACATCGCATCGCATCGCATGCGACCATCGGATGCGATGCGATGCGATGCGATGCGATGACCCGATTTTTCCATAGGAATCAATGTTAAAATGGACTGAGTCCATTTTAACATGGAATTCAATGGGAAAAAGGGGTCCTTTTCATACCCCTACTATCCAAGTGGGCATGGAGTTGGATATAAACCTGTGGCGAGCGTAGCGAGCCACCGAGCCCGAAGCGTGGCGAGCGTAGCGAGCCCCGCGAGGGGACACGGAATACCGTCCCCTCGCGGGGCTCGCTTCGCTCGCCACGCTTCGGGCTCGGTGGCTCGCTACGCTCGCCACAGGTTTATATCCAACTCCATGCCCACTTGGATAGTAGGGGTATGAAAAGGACCCCTTTTTCCCATTGAATTCCATGTTAAAATGGACTCAGTCCATTTTAACATTGATTCCTATGGAAAAATCGGGTCATCGCATCCGATGGTCGCATGCGATGCGATGCGATGCGATATCGTATCGCATCGCATCTGATTGTATGCCTTAACTTAAGGCATACAATCAAAAAATCGGACGCCCGGATAACTCACAAGTACCGGACATTTTTCTAAGGTGTTTGCGCACATCATTTTCTTTTGATATATATATATATATATCCAAACCAAAAGTGTTATATAGCGCCCTGTATATTAGTCAGGATATTTCCTGTCTTTCCCTTACAATATTAGATGGACCATAAACAATTTTAAAGTAGAAAACATTTATTTAAAACATTTAAAACAGAAACCTCATAACATTTTATGGAAGGTTTTTCTAATACAGGTGTATTCCTTGGTTTATGGATCACAATAGTAGTCAATGGTTACCCAACGCGTTTCGTCTCTTTATGAGACTTCATCAGGGGTGAAAAAGGTATTGTAGTATATCTTCTTAGGTCTCTAATCAACAGTTTTGTACAATTGTAGTGGTGGATGGTCCGGTTATAGACTCAAATAGTCAACTTATTAGGTCCCTTAATACCAATAAAATTGTTAATTGGTAGTATAAGTTCAAGCTTTTAAGCTGTAGTGGAATTAAACCCAAATCTTTTTAGTTTGAAAAATGATCTTAGGGCAATAAGCGGTGCCCGATATGGGATTTGTAGAACTCGGATATAACAATACCGTTAATTGAGATAATTAGCTCTAAATCGGTGGTAAGGTTTTAAGTATTGAAGTGTGGTCCCCTTATAATATAATCAGGGATATACTCCAATTTCTTATATGCGATCTCCTTGACGTATAATCGATTATCTTTAATAAGGACAAAATCTTTGGGCAATGGGCTGTGCCCAATTTGGGATTTGTAGAACTTCTATTGGATATATTCGGGTATTTTAATACCTAATAATGTACCGTAAGGTGAGATAATTAGCTCTAAATCGATGATCGGTTTTAAAGTATTGAAGTGTAGTCCCCTTAAAATATGATCAGGGATATACTCCAAAATCCCCCCCCCCCCCCCCCCCGTTTTTTACTTTTTTTCCCCCCACAGTTTGTTATTTGCAGTGTTTTTAGCACGTCCCCTCTTTTTCATAAATCAATATATTAACAATGTTTAATTGTTCAATCAAGACACAGAACAAATTAGGCACTTATGTAATTATTATCACAAGATATACCAACACAAAATAAAGGTATTTATAATTCATCACGAATTAATATAATTTTAAACATGCACTGTAAGTTAATCACGGTAACTTAACCATATACACAGACCATCACTGTATAATAAGTAGAGACAGGATTATATGCAACATAAAAAGCTTGAAATATGCATGCAAATATGCATGAAAAATACGTAAAATATGCATGAAAAGTGTTAAAATATGCTACATTAATTAATAAAAAAGTCATTTTTAACTTATTTATTTAAAAATCAGCACACATTTAGTTGCAAATAAACCTCAAAAATAGGCCCACAGCATCTGCAGATGTCTAGTGCTGTACACAGGATTTTTTTTCTTCCTGGCTGCTACAGCAGACTGCAGCGTTCAAAGCTCTTCTTGCAACAACTACATGGACCCTCATCTTCAGCACCGATGGATCAAATGTCAGCATAGCGTGTGAGGGCGGCGCAGTGGAAGGCTTCCTCCGTGCGCCACATACTCACTGTGACATGGCATGTCCTCCGCGCCCAGTGATATCACAACCCTTCTGCCGGCCTCCTCTGCTGCAGAAGTCTGTCTCTTGGTGTAAAGTCCCAGGCCAGGGGCAGGCGAAGGTTCAGGAGCTCCATAATGGCATCCGCCCTGACTGACTTTTATCAACATGGATTGGCAGCCTAGAGCAGTGTCAGACATAGCGTACATCCAAGGTTCCCCACACTGCGTACATATTGCCCCAGCCTGCACACTCTACCACTACCTGGCCAGCAGCAGCAGGGCAAAGCAGTGCTGTGACTCGCGCGTGGAAAGGGGGCAGGGCCTAAAATATGCACCATCACTAGATTTTAGGTAAAATATGCAATAACCAGTGAGAATGGGCAAAATATGCAAATGCATATGCAAATATGCAATTGCATATAATCCTGTCTCTAATAATAAGTAACTGGGATCTATTTTCCTTTTTCTTTTTTTTGTTTAATATTATATCATATTGTACAATTAAATATGAGAAATCATGGTGTGAGACAGCCCAATAGCATAACATAAGCATAGGCATATACTTTCCATTTATGCATAGAAAAACAGTTATACCTATGGAGTTATAGGAGGCATAAGTAATGTGGAGAAAATAACATTCTAAAAAGCATGTACACTACCGTATAGGTCCTAATCAGCAGATAAATGCAATGGATGCCGCTGTGACACAGACGAGTTTATATGTAACTAGGCAACTAGCGTTAGAGGAAGAAGCCCAGGAGGCAGACGTCAGCACGTAGAGAAATACAGCCACCAATAAGAATAGATGCCGCTGTAACATGGACATGTCTACATGTCACTAAGCAACCAGCGCTAGAGGGATAAGCCTAGGAGGCATACGTTAGCACGTAGTGACATACAACTACCAATAGGAGACGGGACAGACGGTCCCCTCCACACACACAACTCATGACGCCGCACAGAGTCAGTGAGTGACAGCGGGCGTCCCAATGAACAGACGCCACGTACTGAGAGATCCCGGAACGTCACTTCCGGCTCTCAGAACAGAGCGCAAAACATAGCGCTATAAAAGACAGATCAGCTGGGGACACATTACGTGGGTGAACAAGCCCATTCGTTCAGGGCGAAACGCGCGTTCCACGCTACATATGGTGACTGGCTGCACATGGGGAGACAATAGCCAGGCGGATCTTTTTATTCCTGTGTCCGGAGAGAGGAAGCTGGTTTGACCATCTAAAGGCTAAGTTGCATATATGATAAGAAACTGATGCATGTAATATCCCAATACTTTGCTCAAATGAGCGCATTATTAATGTGGAAAGGATTTGGCTGTATCTGTTGTAACATCTAAGTGAAGGCATTAAGGCAACCTATTATAGGTATATTTCCTTGACAGGATTGTTATAGGAATATATGTGAGAATTTGAAAGGGGCAGCACAATATGGAATATTGAAGTCTATAAATGTGAGATTAATTGGATACTATTATTGCTGTCTCTGTCTCTCCACCGCTAGGGGACTCTCATCACTGTCGGTCTCAGAGGGTGAACCCTTGCGCTGGGAAACCAACAGGGGCGCCACTGAACACTAACAGCGACAGCAGATCCCTGTATCTTCCTTCACTTGCCTAGCCCTGACCCCACAGAGTGGTTATCCCTCAGTTCCGTTCACTGTCCATAAGCGACACACGGCTGAGTCAAAAGGACCACTGGGGGCACTGGACAGCGAGCCTTTCTTCCCTCTAAAACAACCTAGACCTGACATTAGGAATTATTCGCATAAATGTATAGACAAATGATGATAAGCTAAAATACCCTAGCAGTCACGACAAAAGTGATGTTAAATATTTCGCCATATTTTTAATTGCATAAGAAAAACCAAAAAAAAAAAATATATATATATATTTATTTGTATCCTGATTTTCACTGTTCACACTATTGAGTCACACAATTGATTCACATGAATATAAAACTCAGTGGGGAGCAATTGATGTCTCGATGGATTGTAATAATCCAGAAACATTATGATACATTAAGCATCCCAAACTGATACATTTTTATCTTTTTTACGTGATTAAGTGTCCCACTGCATAGTCTGTTCTCAATATTGACCCATATAGTACCTTGAAATCGCGAGAAATATTCAGATAATAAATATTATAATCAGATAAAAAAGAAAGAGTGCCCCAAAAAAGTGAGTCATCTTGTTTCTCTGTTTTTGTATATACTCCAATTTCCAAAATGCGATCTCCTTGAAGAACACAGGAGTATGAATGTGGTCTATAATAATAATAATAATAATTACGAACAGGATCAGCAGGACCACCAGTGGAAAGACGTCACTCCATCACAAGAACAAGCCACACCCAACGCGTTTCGACTACGGTCTTCGTCAGGGGGTGTCGAAGACCGTAGTCGAAACGCGTTGGGCGTGGCTTGTTCTTGTGACGGAGTGACGTCTTTCCACTGGTGGTCCTGCTGATCCTGTTCGTCCGTGATGGGCGAACAGGTAGCTGTCAGGTAGCTCACAAATAGATGAGCTTCAAATTGAATTCTCTAGGCTTCTGTGAATATAGCTCACAAATCGGTTGTCAGGTAGCTCACAAATAGGTTGTCTGACTGCAATGCCACATGTGATGGGCTTGAATTCCAAGCCAAGCCTGTAAGCATGGGACACTGCAATCCCTCGGTGGGCCCATCACGCAAAAGTCTGACACTGGTGGCCTCCCACATGCAGAGGCATGGATACTCGGGATATACAGGAATAATCTTGTGTCAATATAAGGGAGCAAGTAGGATTCCGGGGCAATTATATACAGTAAAGCTGCCATGGAGACGAGTCATGTTAATCAGGCTCCAGTGTTCCCTTAATAGTACAGCATGACCTCAGAGTCAGACCTCTGTGCTCGAAAGAATTGGAACATCCAAAATAATTTTTATTTACACTTTTTGAAAATTCTCACCAGGCAAAAGGGAATGTACAGTAGGTGAGTATGTACGCTTTTGAGAGATAACGTACCGAACACAGCCTGGACCATGAGAGTTAGAATCTAATTGGTTAGTACTTTATCTCTCTCCACTTTATCTTAGACAGATCTATAACTAGACTTTTTGGTTCTTTGTGACATAATGGGAATTGGAGGTATAGTAGATCTGTTTTATGAAGAACTAGATGAGCTTCAAATTGAATTCTCTAGGCTTCTGTGAATATAGCTCACAAATAGGTTGTCAGTTAGCTCACGAATAGGTTGTCTGACTGCAATGCCACATGTGATGGGCTTGAATTCCCTGTATATACGCATCTTGAAATGTAATAAAGGACTTTTGTGCTTTTCGTCAGTTTCTGTGCAATTGTTGTTAGAAGCAATGTCAGGGCATGTAAAATAATGTAGAATGTTTTTAAAAACAGGTGGGAAACAAGAGGAATTTATCCCGTCTGTGGATCCCAAGAATATTGTTCCCAAAACAGATAGTGACACAATTGTCACCATCCAAGGTAAACATATAAAAATAATGTATATTATATACATATATATATTCAAAATTCTATCAAGTAGTTTTATCTCCGGGTCTGCTCTGATAGCTGTGTTCTCTATATTGTGCAGGAAATCCAATTAGTGAAACAGTGGAGAAATCCATTGATGGGGCCAATCTAAATCACTTGATCACATCTCCCGGGGGATGCGGAGAACAGAATATGATGAGCATGACTCCGACTGTAATCGCCACACATTTCCTAGATGCCACTGGCCAATGGGAGAGAATAGGAGTACAGCGCCGGGAACAAGCCATTCAGTACATCAAAAATGGTAAGACAGTCCATGCACGTTATGATCATAAGCTTGCAATCCATCTTCTTGCCCAGGTGAGACAAAAGATGTTGACCGCTCTCTCTCTCTCTCCTTCATGGTTTTGAAAAAAATATTTGAGATGTATACGGGTATTGGAGAAGAATAAGGAATTGGTCAAAATTGATCTCAGTACAAATATAAATAAGGTTTCATAGTAAATCCTCTAAAAATGAATTTGCCAAGTAAAATGTTTTTGATGCATGTTCAAGAGTCATAGAGAACTTGACTTCTGTCTGAAATCACCATCTTAAAACCCATGAACACAATATTGATACAATTTGAAAACCATGTTTGATATCTTATAAAGTAAAAATAAGTCCCTCATTCTGGTTGACTCGGTATAAGCTGCAAAGCTCCCACCTTACAGAGTCCTAGAGGGAACGGCCACCGAATCGCCGCTCCGCCATATCCCCTTGCAATGATCCTTGCAGGCTTCCGGCCGAAGACAGGGCAATCGTCTAATGTCATGTGACGTGAGCCACTTAGCTCCTGAAAAGGGCATCGGAATTGAGGTGCTGTTTCCCCGGACGATGCCGCTCATCGGGATTAGGAAGGGGAGGAGTCAGGACTGGGAAGGGGAGGAGGCAGGAATGGAGGGGGAGGGTCAAGATTAAACAGTAAACCACACCTCTAGAAGAAAAGTCTACATCCGCCAATGCAAGTGTGTGATGGATTATTGCATAGGCAGAGCCATGGCTGCTTTGCTAAATGATCCACTTTCACTCATCTATTCAACAAAATCATTTCACGCGAACGCTAAATGTTCATATATTAAAGCTGCTCTATGTTTTTACATTAGGTAATTCCAACTTGTGTTGCACGTCGTGACTTACCGTATTCCTAGTGTGTACACAATCTCCAGAGCTTCTATGATGTCAGACTAAAAATATTTAAACTTTTCTTTAAAACAGGTCTAGCGAATGAGAAAGTGTTTTGTAAAGCAGACTCCTCCTATGCTCTCTGGACTGATGCCCCAGCCAGCACATGGTAATATCGGCCTCTACCCAATTTTTTAACATTGTTTATCTTTCTCTTTCAAATCTATGCTGTGCTTGACTTAAATGTTGTCACTCCCATTTTGCCGTCATTCCCAGCTCTACCAAGCAGTCACCACCTTTATATTTTTGTTTCCCTCTAAAGAAACGGCACATTTTTGTGTTCCCCTATACATGTTTCCTGTAAACATCTAACTGTACATAACTAAACCTCTAAAATAAGAACAGGGACAACAGTTATGGTATTTACATTTTTTTTTTGTCAGATTTATTATTGACAAGTAAATTGTTTTTTAAATCTAAATGGCGGCTGCTCTAAAGAACGGACAGGAAAGAACCAAGCGCACAGTCACGTCACCAAATAATGTTGTTCTAGTCTCCATTCCACAACCCACCCATTCAGGTGGTGTATCCATTTCCCGTCCATGAACTGTTCTACAACAGCCCATATTGTGCTCTGCCCATTCCGGATTTACTGTGGGCACCTGTATTCCCATGTGTGACACAATGTCCCTGACATGGTTCCCCTGTTAGAGAACAATGCTCTTCAGCGTTATCCCCAGTTCCTGTATTGTAACCATGCAGCCACCATAAACAAGACTGCCACCACAACCAATGAGCATCAGCCTATACTTTTATAGCATGTCAATGCAAGCTAGATGTTGATTAGTTGCTATTGGGCAACTTCCACACTTGTCCTCTACTCCGCTTTTTACAAGGTTTGATAGCCTTCCCCCTATAGCTCCTACTAACCCCCCCCCGACCCATTGCTCATTGTGATTACTGCTCCTCTCATTGTAGCTCTTCCTCTGTGTACTCTGACTCCTCTCCTGCTCAGTGGCAATACAATGCTTCCTCCTTATACTGTGGTGACTCCTCTCCTGCTCAGTGGCAGTACAGTGCTTCCTCCTTATACTGTGGTGACTCCTCTCCTGCTCAGCGGCAGTACAGAGCTTCCTCCTTATACTGTGGTGACTCCTCTCCTGCTCAGCGGCAGTACAATGCTTCCTCGTTATACTGTGGTGACTCCTCTCCTGTTCAGTGGCAGTACAGTGCTTCCTCCTTATACTGTGGTGACTCCTCTCCTGCTCAGCGGCAGTACAATGCTTCCTCCTTATACTGTGGTGACTCCTCTCCTGTTCAGCGGCAGTACAGTGCTTCCTCCTTATACTGTGGTGTCTCCTCTCCCGCTCAGCGGCAGTACAGTGCTTCCTCCTTATACTGTGGTGACTCCTCTCCTGCTCAGTGGCAGTACAGTGCTTCCTCCTTATACTGTGGTGACTCCTCTCCTGCTCAGCGGCAGTACAATGCTTCCTCCTTATACTGTGGTGACTCCTCTCCTGTTCAGCGGCAGTACAGTGCTTCCTCCTTATACTGTGGTGACTCCTCTCCTGCTCAGCGGCAGTACAGTGCTTCCTCCTTATACTGTGGTGACTCCTCTCCTGCTCAGCGGCAGTACAGTGCTTCCTCCTTATACTGCGGTGTCTCCTCTCCTGCTCAGCGGCAGTACAGTGCTTCCTCCTTATACTGTGGTGACTCCTCTCCTGCTCAGCGGCAGTACAGTGCTTCCTCCTTATACTGCGGTGACTCCTCTCCTGCTCAGCGGCAGTACAATGCTTCCTCCTTATACTGTGGTGTCTCCTCTCCTGCTCAGCGGCAGTACAGTGCTTCCTCCTTATACTGCGGTGTCTACTCCCCTGCTCAGCAGCAGTACAGTGCTTCCTCCTTATACTGTGGTGACTCCTCTCCTGCTCAGCGGCAGTATAATGCTTCCTCCTTATACTGTGGTGACTCCTCTCCTGCTCAGCGGCAGTACAGAGCTTCCTCCTTATACTGTGGTGACTCCTCTCCTGCTCAGTGGCAGTACAATGCTTCCTCGTTATACTGTGGTGACTCCTCTCCTGTTCAGCGGCAGTACAGTGCTTCCTCCTTATACTGTGGTGACTCCTCTCCTGCTCAGCTGCAGTACAGTGCTTCCTCCTTATACTGTGGTGACTCCTCTCCTGCTCAGCGGCAGTACAGAGCTTCCTCCTTATACTGTGGGGACTCCTCTCCTGCTCAGTGGCAATACAGTGCTTCCTCCTTATACTGTGGTGACTCCTCTCCTGTTCAGCGGCAGTACAGTGCTTCCTCCTTATACTGTGGTGACTCCTCTCCTGTTCAGCGGCAGTACAGTGCTTCCTCCTTATACTGTAGTGACTCCTCTCCTGCTCAGCGGCAGTACAGTGCTTCCTCCTTATACTGCGGTGTCTCCTCTCCTGCTCAGCGGCAGTACAGTGCTTCCTCCTTATACTGTGGTGACTCCTCTCCTGCTCAGCGGCAGTACAGTGCTTCCTCCTTATACTGTGGTGACTCCTCTCCTGCTCCGCGGCAGTACAGTGCTTCCTCCTTATACTGCGGTGACTCCTCTCCTGTTCAGCGGCAGTACAATGCTTCCTCCTTATACTGTGGTGTCTCCTCTACTGCTCAGCGGCAGTACAATGCTTCCTCCTTATACTGTGGTGTCTCCTCCTCTGCTCAGCGGCAGTACAATGCTTCCTCCTTATACTGTGGGGTCTCCTCTACTGCTCAGCGGCAGTACAGTGCTTCCTTCTTATACTGTGGTGACTCCTCTCCTGTTCAGTGGCAGTACAGTCCTTCCTCCTTATACTGTGGTGTCTCCTCTCCTGCTCAGCGGCAGTACAGTGCTTCCTCCTTATACTGTGGTGACTCCTCTCCTGCTCAGCGGCAGTACAATGCTTCCACCTTATACTGTGGTGTCTCCTCTCCTGCTCAGCGGCAGTACAATGCTTCCTCCTTATACTGTGGTGTCTCCTCTCCTGCTCAGCGGCAGTACAGTGCTTCCTCCTTATACTGTGGTGTCTCCTCCTCTGCTCAGCGGCAGTACAGTGCTTCCTCCTTATACTGTGGTGACTCCTCTCCTGCTCAGCGGCAGTACAGTGCTTCCTCCTTATACTGTGGTGACTCCTCTCCTGCTCAGCGGCAGTACAGTGCTTCCTCCTTATACTTTGGTGACTCCTCTCCTGCTCAGCGGCAGTACAATGCTTCCTCCTTATACTGTGGTGACTCCTCTCCTGCTCAGTGTCAGTACAGTGCTTCCTCCTTATACTGTGGTGACTCCTCTCCTGCTCATCGGCAGTACAGTGCTTCCTCCTTATACTGTGGTGTCTCCTCTCCTGCTCAGCGGCAGTACAATACTTCCTCCTCATTGCTGTGGTGACTCCTCTCCTGCTCAGCGGCAGTACAGTGCTTCCTCCTTATACTGTGGTGACTCCTCTCCTGCTCAGCGGCAGTACAGTGCTTCCTCCTTATACTGTGGTGACTCCTCTCCTGCTCAGCGGCAGTACAGTGCTTCCTCCTTATACTTTGGTGACTCCTCTCCTGCTCAGTGTCAGTACAGTGCTTCCTCCTTATACTGTGGTGACTCCTCTCCTGCTCAGCGGCAGTACAGTGCTTCCTCCTTATACTGTGGTGACTCCTCTCCTGCTCAGCGGCAGTACAGTGCTTCCTCCTTATACTGTGGTGTCTCCTCCTCAGGCTCAGCAGCAGTACAATGCTTCCTCCTTATACTGTGGTGTCTCCTCTCCTGCTCAGCGGCAGTACAATGCTTCCTCCTTATACTGTGGTGTCTCCTCTCCTGCTCAGCGGCAGTACAGTGCTTCCTCCTTATACTGTGGTGTCTCCTCTCCTGCTCAGCGGCAGTACAATGCTTCCTCCTTATACTGTGGTGTCTCCTCCTCAGGCTCACGGCTTACGTTGTGAAAGTGTTCGCCTTGGCTTCAAAACTAACCGAAGTCAACAGAAATGAAGTTTGTGATCCTGTGAAGTGGCTGATACTGAACAAGCAAAAGCCGGATGGGTTATTCCAGGAAGATGCCCCCGTCTATCATCAGGAGATGGTGGTAGGTGCCAGCACACTGTGGGAACATGAAACTTATTTTATACAAGATGCATTTGGTACCAGAGTTTCACTCCAACCTTCTGCCAATGTCTCTCCAGCCTCCCTCCCCCCATGTCTCTGAAGCCTACTGTCTTTCCAGCCTCCTACCCCCTGCAACTCTAGTTGCCTCTCTTTCTAACCTCTAACATATGGCACGCCTCCTATGCCCTTGGACTGCATGGCATTTAAGCCCTATGCCATATAAATAATACACCTGTCGTGAAGGCTGACATTTTGAGGCCCCTCACCATGCCAAATAAAATATCAAAAGTGTATATGAATCGATTCAACGTACATTTTCATAAGCACAGTAGTAAACACACGCGATAGGTACAACAGTCTAAAGAATATGAGCATCTTGATCAAATTAGCTCTAATGGCGGGGGACCGGGGGAGGGGGGTTACTGCACTGCCTCATGCTAAAATAGTAAGAGTGCTACCATGGAATTTGTTACTACACAATGTTACTCAAAATAACTCTAATAAACTCAACATAATCCATCAATAGTGGGTAAATTCAAGGGATGGGATCCAAAAACATTTAGAACTGCTCAGTATAATGGTTTTTTTAGTTTGTAAACAACCGCTCGTGCCAAATCTAATACGCTTTTATGAGGAAGTTAGCAGCAATCTAGACAGGGGAAATGCTGTAGACGTGGTCTTTCTGGATTTTGCTGAGGCTTTTGATACTGTATCACATAAGAGGTTGATAAATACATTGGAGGAACTGGGCCTTGAGGGTAAAGATTTGTAGATGGGTAGGAAACTGGCTACGGGATAGAGAACAGCGAGGGGCAGTTTCTAATATGATACCTGTACTACGTGGAGTGCCACAGGGTTCAGTGTTTGGGCCTTTTTTTATTTAACTTATTCATTAATGATATTGGGGTGGGCATACTCAGTGATGTCTCCAAAAATTGGAAAATGAGGTTCAATGTGAATAAATGCAATATTATGCATCTTGGGAGACATAGCCAGTGTGCTAGGTATAACCTAAGCGGGGAGGCATTGGGTAAATCAGAAGTGGAAAGGATCTAGGAGTTCAAATAGACAACAAACTGGGGTGTAGTTCTCCGTGTCCCGTAGCAACTAACAAGGCAAATAAGATACTATAGCCTGTATAAGAAGAGGTATGGAGAGTAGGGACGCAAATGTAATTATACCGCTTTATAAAGCATTGGTCAGACCGCACCTAGAATATGGAGTACAATTCTGGGCCCTGCACTACAAAAAAAAAGACATAATTGAACTAGAAAAAGTCCAAAGAAGAGCAACGAAGCTAATAAAAGGGTTGGAAAATCTGAAGATTGTAAAAATGGGATTGTTTATGCTAGAAAAGAGACTTGAAGGGGAGATATGCTTAACGTACAAATATATCAGGGGCCAATATAATAAATTGTCAGGCACCCTTTTTGCTTTGAGAAAGGACTCTAAGACACGATGTCATGAGTTTAGACTAGAGGAGAGAAGATTTTGTACCCTTAAAAGAAATAAAACTTTTTTTTACGGTCAGGGCAGTAAAATTGTGGAACTCTCTTCCTGGAGAGGTGGTGTTGGCAGAGACAATTAATTCATTTAAAATAAGGTGTACCTGCCTGAGCACTGGGTAACAATGTCACATACAGTATGACAGAGGTAACAGGTTCACAGCACTCACCCACACTCCCAGGCTGTCTGACACCAGGTATCGGCCTAGCTCCATCACCACATCCCCGGAATCTCCTGACAGCTGTGCCCGGCCCTCTTCTGCCTCTCGCCTGGGCAGCCCTCCTCAAGCTACCTGCTCAGGCTCCGGTACACTCTGAGGAGGGGGAGGCCCAGCAACAGGCTGCTCAGAGCGGTGTACATCTGCAGGCTAGGCCAGGGAAAACAATTATAGCTCACATATTCATTTTTTTATCTGAAGACGGAAATAAATTCCGAAACGTCATGAACCAATTCTGAGCTCTTTGAGTCAGTTACTGTTGAGATGGTGAGTGCCGCCGCCGACCCTGTGTATACTATTGCTGCAAAGCTTGGAGGGCACCGTACCGGCTGATGTACTGCTTCTGTTGGAGTGCCGACCATACAACACTTTCTATATATATATATATGAATTCAGTGGAGTGCCGTGGTCAAGTTCTTACATATAAGAACTTGTAAAAGAGATCTGCACACCAAATCTCTCTCTCTCTCTCTCTATATATATATATATATACTGTATATATATATATATATATATATATATATATATATATATATATATATATATATATATATATATATATATATATATATAGAACAACAAAGCAAAGAAGCGCTCCATAGTGCAGAATCACTTGATAAAAACTTTTTTATTGTATCCACACTGGATAAAAGGTGAATGGGTAGAACGTACCCCAAATAGCGGTTCACACAATCGCAGATGTTAACAGCATGGATGTTTAAACTGTATCACACAGTACTTGCCAGAGCGGTTACATTCACTGCACACGATCAACGCCAGGCCACGCCCCTGCGCGTTTCGTCACCAGGACGAAACAAAGTCTCCACAATATATATATTGTGGAGACTTTGTTTGGCACTCCAGATATATGAATTAATCACTGAGGTGCCATCCAATAGAAATGTATACAATTGTTCTCCCGTACACACCTTATCAGTGAATGCATGAGATAGGAGGCGGCACTTAACGGATTTCTTTCAAGTGATGTTGTATTGTTCAAAACATTATGTAGAAATACATGACAACGTTTCAAGCCCTCTGCGGGCTTTTTGTCAGGTCATACATTCAGATAAAGTGCAAAGTGCAAATGAAGCAGTCCCCCTAGTCCTGGTCCTTCCTTCTGTCTGGGCCTAGGACTGCAGACTGAAGATGGCCCTGTATGTATGTCATACAATCTCATATCTCCAAGTATTACTTGTACAAAGACAAATGTATGTTCTCTGCTTTTGTTGCACAGGGCGGTATAACAAAGGGAGAGGTTGAGTTGGACTCTACTCTCACAGCCTTCGTCCTCATCGCTATGCTGGAAAGTGAGGAACTCTGCGGCCACATTGCTGTAAGTACCTGGATCAGTTTTCACCTGAACAGTTTACTATCCTATTTAAGGGACACTTTGTGTTCACCTCTTCTGTTTCTACCTTCTCTATTAGCTTTAGTCTGTGGTTGTGTGCCCAGTCCATCAGAAAGAATAAATGAAGCATCAAGTTTACAGTATTTATAATACAGTCCACATTGACAATGCAACATAATGCCACGTTGTACACCCATGAGCCACAACATTATGATTGTGGCCATTTGAACTGAATGATATTTACTGTTTTGTATAATGTGCCATTCACAGGATTCACACTCATAACCTGTTACATTCCAATCAAACACCCCCACTCATTGAATATTTTGAAAAGTAAATAAAGGACAGTGGGACTGAGTAACAAAGAGCTCTCAAGCTAAGTTCATGAATGTTGCTACAGGTATTAGGGAGGAAAGAGGTGGAGGAAGGGACAGAGGTAGTTAGGAGAAGTCGATCTGAAAACAGATAACTGACAGTGGAGAGGTGCACTTAGCAATTGTCGTCCGTTGCTTAGCGAACAGGTTACTGCTGCAAGCTGTCCCGCTTAATGCCCACCCCCACCTCCAGCGCAGCCCACATCCCCTTGGTAACATGCGAGGGGATGTTTCTGAGAACATGAGAAATTTTCCATGGTCGCTGACCATAAATGATTTCTCTCCCCTTCGTATAATAAAATTCAGTCTAAACTGACTTTTATTTCTGTTGGAGTCCACCGAATAAACCGCTGGGCATTCCACTGCTCCAGTCGCTATCCACCACCCTTACCTCCCCTACCCGTGTGAATGCCAGCTGTGATATTTGCCGAAGGCGTTCGCAAAGCGGCCCTGCACATATGCATGCCCATAGCTGCACCATTTATCCCCGGCGCAAATACGCTGGGGCCCGAATGATGTTGAATCACCCTTTTAATTATCAAAATAACCATGTGCATATCTGATCTTACTCGCGCACCAACATGAAAGTCTGAAAATGGAAATAATGATGCTGTATTGAATTCTGCTTCATCATGGGCTCTTCTGTACCCTACAAACACGTACTAAAAGGCTTACTAATGCTATTATTATTATTATTATTATAATTATTATTATTATTATTATTATAATTATTATTAAATTATTATTATTATAATAATATTGATTTGAAATTATTTATATTTTTTCACCTCAGAATCTACGTGGAAGCATTGACAGCGCAATATCTTATATAAGAGACCACTATCAATCTCTAAACAAACCGTATTCTGTTGCAATTACTTCATATGCACTGGCCAGAGCCGGAAAGCTGCAGGACACAGGGAAGCTGATGTCTGCATCTACAGGTATAGTAATGTCACCTGCAGTACCGTACATCACACATAGAATGCAGGGAAGCTGCTGTCTGCATCTACAGGTATAGTAATGTCACCTGCAGTACCGTACATCACACATAGGGCGCAGGGAAGCTGCTGTCTGCATCTACAGGTATAGTAATGGCACCTGCAGTACTGTACATCACACATAGGATACAGGGAAGCTGATGTCTGTATCTACAGGTATAGTAATGTCACCTGCAGTACTGTACATCACACATAGGATACAGGGGAGCTGCTGTCTGCATGTTCAGGTATATTTATGGCACTTGCTGTACTGTACATCACACAGAGGATACAAGAAAGCTGCTGTCTGCATATACAGGTATAGTAATGGTACCTGCAGTACCGTACATCACACATAGGGCACAGGGAAGCTGATGTCTGCATCTACAGGTATAATAATGTCACCTGCAGTACCATACAACACACATAGGATACAGGGGGGCTGCTGTCTGCATGTTCAGGTATATTTATGGCACTTGCAGTACTGTACATCACACAGAGGATACAGGAAAGCTGCTGTCTGCATATACAGGTATACTGTAGTAATGGTACCTGCAGTACCGTATATCACACATAAGGCACAGGGAAGGTGCTGTCTGCATGTACAGGTATAGTAATGGCACCTGCAGTACCGTACATCACACATAGGGCACAGGGAAGCTGCTGTCTGCATGTACAGGTATAGTAATGGCACCTGCAATACCGTACATCACACATAAGGTACAGGGAAGCTGCTGTCTGCATGTACAGGTATAGTAATGGCACCTGCAGTACCGTACATCACATATGGGGCACAGGGAAGGTGCTGTCTGCATGTACAGGTATAGTAATGGCACATGCAGTACCTTATATATCACACATAGGCCACAGGGAAGCCGATGACTGCATGTACAGGTATATTAATAATACCTAGAACAAGGGTATGTAGGGTGGGGGTAGTTACATTTACCACCTCCCAACCTGCAAATTCCAGCGCTTAAATATTGTTATAATAGAGAAATAAATGAAAATAATTTTTTTTCTTGTATGAATAAAATATCCACTGCTGCTGGTGGGTCTGCTGGGACTCACACAAAAGGTTTGGAAAAAAAATTGAAGAAATTGAACACCATGCGCTGCTAAGTGGATATGTGTAAATTCCTTGCTGAATAGAATGGACACTGGACACACTGTATACAGTAGTTGTAAAGTTTATAAAGAGTAACATACTGTATAATAATAGAATTAAAAACAAAACATACACATAAAATGCAATTGTAGCATAACAGTATCAATCTAGTATAGCACGTTAGAAAAAATCCTCCATAGGGTCATTTGAAATATGCAGGGGGAAATCACTGTTTGAGAAGTGGTCAGAATGAGTATTAGTGGGGAATTGCCAAGCTGGTTAGAATCACAGATATGCAGGAATTGACAAATTGCACATTAATAGGTGCCGTCGCACACAAATCCCGCTACATCGGATACATCAAAGTCTAACTAATGCATGTGTAACTTTTGTCAAAGTCTAACTAATGCATGTGTAACTTTTGTCAAAGTCTAACTAATGCATGTCTAACTTCTATCAATGTCTAACTAATGCATGTGTAACTTTTGTCAAAGTCTAATTAATTAATGTCTAACTTTTGTCAAAGTCTAACTAATGCATGTCTAACTTTTGTCAAAGTCTAACTAATGCATGTCTAACTTTTATCAAAGTCTAACTAATTCATGTCTAACTTTTGTCAAAGTCTAACTAATGCATGTCTAACTTTTGTCAATGTCTGACTAATGCATGTCTAAAGGCCCCCATACATTAGGCCGACTTGTCCTAGGGACAAGTCGGACCCAATTTACCTGCGAGCCGCCCGGCAGCTCCCCGGGAGGCTCACATACAATTTGGCACTTGATGTGCCATTTTTTACATGGGATAAATCGCATGCGATTTATCCCATGTAAAAAAAAACCCGGGGAGCTGCAGGGCGGTGAGCAGTAGTGGGGGCGGGCAGCGGCAGTAGTGGGGACGGGCAGCGGTGGTCGGGGCGGCCAGCGGCGGTAGTGGGGGCGGGCAGCGGCGGCGGGGACGGGCGGCGTTTGCGGTGAGCGAAGTGTACTTACACATAGCAGCAGCGGCGGGGACGGGACGCGCAGTGGCGGCTATTATATTTTTAAAATACTTGTCAAATGACCGGCCGCTCTCTGATTGGCTGAGAGCTCTCTGGCCACTGCGCGTCCCGTCCCCGCCGCTGCTGCTATGTGTAAGTACACTGCGCTCACCGCAAACGCCGCCCGTCCCCACCGCCGCTGGCCGCCCCCACCACTGCTGCCGCTGGCCGCCCCCACCACCGCTGCCGCTGGCCGCCCCCACTACTCCCCCGGTGTCTGTATGCATATGCCTGTCAGGTGGCAGGCATATGCATACAGGGAGGTCGGACGTGATCGTATGTACAGACCGTCCGACCTCCCTGATCCGGTCCGATGCGCACGGGACCGCGCATCGGATCGGATCAAATGTCACATACCTACGATTTTGGGCCGATTTCATCCGATTATCGGCACGAAGTGCCGAAATCGGATGAAATCGTCCCAAAATCGCATAGTGTATGGGGGCCTTAACTTTTATCAAAGTCTAACTAATGCATGTCTAACTTTTGTCAAAGTCTAACTAATTCACTGTCTGACTAGAGATTGTCTACCAGCCATCTGGAACTCGAGCAAGAATAGGTTAAGCTTAGGATAGGTAAAAGCTTTATCTTCAAGGGCACATCAAACAATGCTACTTTTAGGAGATTTATCTCGTGCAGATGGTGGAGGGCTGGTGGATGAATATCGGAAGATCATGAGGACTATTGGACCAATCTCATCTAGCTGATTATCAATTGCCCACTACAACCAATTTGATTTTTCTGTTTGATTTTCAAAACTATTTTCTGGGATGTAATAGCAGATGATTTTAGTCTGATTTTATGAAATGTCTGATTTTTTTTCGCCAAAATTGGAAACTTTACAAAATCGGACAATCTCATAACAGACAAGCTCGCTAAAATTTGCAAGCTTTCAGCTAATAACTACGAGATGCTGGTAAAAAAAGCCAGATGCAGGTGTTTTCACTATGTTAAACACACAACTTGGCTGATGGGAACCAAGTTTGAACGTAAGACACAAAACAGCTATATAAAATCGGACATGGGGCCTGATTCAACTTGGATTGCATGATCAGCTGCTTGCAGCCCCATAATGAGAACTGGTTTGTTTAGGGCGGAAGTATTCAGCAATGTTTTTAAAATCAAGTACCTGCACACAAGTACAGCACATTTGTAACAAATAAACATGAATAATGTCTAACCTTAAAAATGAAAAATATATTTTGAGCTATAAAAATAGCTTATATACAGTACAATTTTTAGACATTAAATGCATATTATACTATTATGCAGATTCACAAGCAGTTTCTACAGATAATATAATATACAGCATGCCTATATTCTTTATGTAATTGTGACTGTATTTGCATAAAGAATCTTCTGCTGCAGGCCCGAATTCAACGCGGCCGGCAAGGGGGTTAAACGGTGGGGATCACTGAAAACAAGCGACCCTCAACGTTTAATTCCAGCACTGGCTGCTCATCCTATTCAATGTTCTGCTGTTTTTTGTTGCCGCACATGCCGTTTCCCCATCGCTGCAAAAACTTAGCGACGGGGAAACGGCGCGTGCAGGGGGTCAGTTGAATACTGACTGTGCAAGCTGTGACAGCAAGCAGTCAGCACTGCTCACTGTCACAGCTCGCAAAAATCATTGAATATAGCCCACAGTATTTATCAGCCAAACAGTGTAACATTATTTGTAATGTACTGATTGTGTATTTGCCCTGAAATCTCTTTCTAGGTAACAGTCACTGGGTAGAGCCAAGCTCCCACTACTTATCCCTGGAGGCTACATCCTATGCAATCCTCGCGCTACTCAAACTAAATAAATTTGAGGAGACTAGACCGGCAGTTAGATGGATCACAGAGCAGCAATTCCGTGGAGAAGTTTGGGGATCAACACAAGTATGTACTGTGACTCCTCCATTAACTCAGTGACAACTTTTACAAATGTAAACAGTTCAACTGTGTATGAATGGCTGAGTAAGGAGCACATCAGCATCGATTGGTCCACTAAACAACTTTGGGTACTATGTACTAAGCCATGGAGAGACAAAAGTGAATGGAGACAACGTATCAGCCAATCAGCAGCTAACTGCCATGTCACAGGCTGAGTTTGAAAAATGAAAGTCAAGAGCTGGTTGGCATTTTATCACCATCTACTTTATCTCTCTTCAAAGGTTAGTATATAGTCCCATGATCATTGTTAATTAAAACATCGCTCAAGATAATCCTGAGTGCCTCACTGACAAATCATGGACATCAGCAAAGGTTTTCAGAGATATTCCCAATAACATTTGAAGTGAGGTTTGGATGAAAAGTTCTCTATGCTGAACTTATGCTGTCATATCGGGATCAGCACCTTGGGGTAAAGTTGCTAAGATGGGAAATATGTTGAAGATGGGATGTGGCCCAGAGCAACCAATCAGCTTCTACTTTATTTAGCACCTTCTAGAAGATAAGAACTATAATCTGATTGGTTGCCCATAGCCAGATTCCATCTTCAGTCCTGGAGATCGCTCAGCACACAATGATGTGTCAGCGCCGTGTGCTGAGCAATCTGTCAGGGCCAGTGTCCTCACTCCTAAAGCTTGGCATCTGGGAGAGCTACTGCAGCTACTGCATCACCCAAGGGAACCGAATCGGAGGCCCAATGGAACCCGGTTGGTGAGAGGATAGCATTGCAGGACTTTGGGTGAGACCAACCCGATGACAGAAATCTTCTACACGCCTTTGAGACTGTAAAAGTAGTTGATGGCCGGGTGATTGCTGCTTTGCTATTAGAGGGTTTGCCACATTTCTTTATTGAAAAATGACTTGCTGCATCGTGTTGCTACTTTACAGGGGAAAAGGGTAGATCAGTTGTTAGTTCCTGGAAAACTTGAGCAGTTGGTATTGGAAGCTGCACATTTATGGGGTGGCCATTTGGGTGAGGAGAAAACACCCCAACGCATACAGTTAAGGATCTTTTGGCCAGGCCTTTATGCCTTAGTCGGGAGGTACTGTCAGGAATGGCCAGTGTGCCAGAAGATGGCCCCATGGTCAGAGTTCACTGGTACGCCTCCTTATTTTTTCTGTGCCTTTGAGCGGATTGATACGGATCTGATAGGGCCAGTGGAAAAATCTGCTTGAGGGCACCAATACATACTAGTGCTAGTGCATTATGCCACCATATACCCAGAAGCTATACCCCTGCGTAATATGAAATCTGGAGCCATTGGCAGAGAGCCACTAATCCTGTATACCCGCATGGGAATACAGAAGGAGGTTTCCAAACGTATAAAGGACTTGTGCCGGTTGCTAAAGATAGACTGGATTACCAGCTCAGTGTAACACCCGCAAACAGATGGCCTGGTAGAAAGCTTTAATCAAATGATTAAGAGGTCAGTGTCTCAAGAGAAACTAAGACAATTAGACTGGGATTTTTCCTACCTTATTTAATGTTTGCGGCCAGAGACTGGTACCCCAATCCTCTACAGGGTTAAGTCCCTTTGAGATCCTTTATGGAAGACAGCCCAGATAGATTCTGGATCTATTAAAAGAAATGGGGGAAACCCAAAACCAACATTGTCAGGACCCGAACATCGTTCAGTTTGTGTCCCAACTGTACGACCATCTAAGGCAGATTCACAACATGATAAACAGAGTTATGACATGGCCGCAGTCAACCGGTCCTTTAAACTGGGAGACAAGGTGCTAGTGTTTGTGCCCACTACAGAGACTAAGACGTATGTTCAATGCCTTATGAGATCATAGAGGCAGTAGGACTGGTCAATTACAAGGTACGACAAGAGGATAGAAGAAGAGAGATCCAAATCTACCTGCTCCCTTACTCTGGAATTCTCTACCTGTCCCCCTCATACTCTCCACTTCTATACAGAACTTCAAACGGGCTCCCACTTCTTCACTAAACCCAGCAAACTGTCCTTCTAACCTTCTGTTTCTCGCCCTATCTAGTCCCCGGTGTCACCCCTGTCTGTCTGCCCCTCCTCTTTAGAATGTGAGCTCTTACGAACAGGGACCTCCTACCTCATGTGTTATCCTTTCTTACTTCAGTAGTCTTCGACTGCACCAAAGCACGCTGTGTGCTGCCACCTGGATACTTATGTTGCAGCAATCAGCTGATGTTCCTATGATCATTTACCCTGTATTTGTCCTGTATTTTCTTCAACTGTAAGTCACTGTTTTCCTGTTTGATTATGTGTACTCTATAACTGTCCGCTGTGGAACCCTTGTGGCGCCATATAAATAAAGGATAATAATAATAATAATATAAGCCTGTTAAAACCTTAAAAGGAAGTTCCAGTCAGCCCTCATTGTTAGCAAAAAAAGTTCCAGAATGCCAGGTACCCATTGAAGTCATTTGGTGGCCCAGTACCATGTTGTGTTTTCTGCCATTCTGGGAAGGACACACCCACATGATGTTGTGACTCCACCCTCGGTGGCCATTAAAAAAGGCCATATCACATACCCGAGGCAAAGTGGGCAGCAGTAAAGCAAGAGGTGGAAGAGATTCTACGCCTAGGCAACCACTGACCTAGACACTGTCGACCTAATGACCTGTCGACCTAAACCCATGTCGGCCTAGACTCATGCCGACCTAGAACTATATCGACCTTTCCCCATGTCGACCTAGTGGTGTCGACCTAATGTTTGTCGACCAACTTGCTGTAGACCAAATGATCGCAACCCGTAGAATCTGTCCTCACTTGGTCTAAATCCAACTGTAAGTCACAACTTAGGACATTTCTTGGTCTGGTGGGATATTATCGCAGGTTCATTCACGATTTTGCCACTAGAGCGTCTTCACTAACCATATGTCTTAAAAAAAAAACAGTCACCAGAGAAGATAACATGGTCTAGACCAGTGGAAACTGCTTGGCTTGGAATTAAGACAGAGCCTGTCTCGCAAGTTCCTGACTTTAAAAAGCTATTTGTGTTACAGACAGATGCCTCTGGGACAGGATTAGGAGCGCTCTTTTCCAAAGAGGACTGTAGATGCATCTGATGCATCTTGGTCTTTGTAGTACCCAGGTTGTGACATCACTTCCGGTCACACGGCTGGCCGGGCAGTCAGTATTGGCCGGAGCAGGAATAAAGACGCACATGATTGAAGCTGCACAGGTGTCTGTGAGTTTCTTGATACACACACATCGCTGACAACTGGAGAGAGTGGCACGTGTACTGCATTGCGGGCTTATCAGACAAGTCAAAGAAGGTACAGGCATACACGCTGCTGAACCTCGCGGGCACAGATGCCGGGGACAAATCAGAGGCATTCATCTACGTGGATACAGAGAGCAGAGAGGATCCTGAGGTCCTACTTGCTAAGTTTGAGGAGATCTGCATGCCGGTAAAGAACATCATTATGGACAGGCATATCTTCAACAGCACAAGACAAAAGGGTGACGATACAGTGAAATCATACGCCTCCACACTAAAACTACTGACAAAGAGGTGCAACTTTGGGACACTCACAGATGAACTCATCCATGACAGAATCGTGTGTGGCATTAGAAACAATAAGGTACGTGCACAGCTGCTAAGCGAGAAGGGCCTCACAGTAGAAACCGCCATAAGCATATGTATGCTCCATGAGCAGGCAGAAAAGGGCACAAGGGAGTTAAAGAAGGACACGGAAGTATGTGTCATGGCGGCCACCACACCCCGCTCACCCTCATGTAGGAATTGCGCAGCACAGCACCCCCCAGGCAAGCAGAACTGCCCCGCATATGATAAACGCTGCAATGCATGTGGCAAATGG
This sequence comes from Crinia signifera, assembly GCF_055691185.1. Classification (NCBI taxonomy): domain Eukaryota; kingdom Metazoa; phylum Chordata; class Amphibia; order Anura; family Myobatrachidae; genus Crinia; species Crinia signifera. The sequence continues at coordinate 308,557,752 of NC_139220.1, read as the reverse complement.
AACCACTTCGCCAGGTGCTGTCGCTCCAAAGACCAGACAACCCCAAAGCAGCAGCCAGAACCCTGATACAGCCGCACACCCAGGCAGGTCAGCCAGGTAGACACAGACCTGGTGCACAGCACAGCCCGCACAACATCAGTGTGATCGACACTGTTACAGACTGAGAGGGGTGAAATATTTATAAAGCTCAAGACCAAACACACCAGCAGAGTGGCCACAATCAAGATAGACTCAGGGGCCAAGTGCAACGTCATGTCATGCAGACAACTACGCGAGCTAGACCCTGCTGCACAGATCAACCCACAGGACAAAATCAACCTAATAGCATATGGAGGCCAGGTCATCACCACACTTGGCACCACAAAAATACAGTTCAACCGTGCTGAATTGCTTTTCCACATTGTGGACCAACAAGTTAAATCATTGCTTGGCCTCCTGGACAGCAAGAAACTGGGCCTGTTGAAACTGGGGTCTGATGTACACGATATTCAAATGACTGTCCCAGAAATGAAAGACTTCCAAGACTTATTTGATAACAGCATACTAGGAAAGCTGCCCATCACATATCATATGAGGCTGGATGACTCTATTGCCCCCACTGTTTGTGCTCCCCGCAGAGTCCCCATTGCAATGAAGGACAAAATCATTCAAGAACTACACAGAATGACGCAGGTAGGTGTCATTGCACCAATTGAAGAAGCAACACAATGGGTGTCTAAAATGGTAGCAGCTGCTAAAAAAGATGGGACTGTACGGTTATGCATTGACCCAGTACACCTAAACAAGGCACTTTTACCCCCCTACCACCCGCTCCGCAATCGAGCAGGTGATTGCCGACATGCCAGGTGCAACCGTCTTTAGCACCCTGGATGCCAAGTGTGGGTTTTGGCAGATCCCTCTGGACAGAGCCTCTTCTTTGCTTACTGCCTTCATGACCCCCATTGGGCGCTACGTCTTCCTCCGCATTCCCTATGGCATCACCATGGGCAGCGAAGTTTTCCAGCGATGCATGGAGCAACTGTTCGCTGTGACATCATCGTTGACGACATCCTCGTCTGGGGCCACACCAGGGAGTAGCATGATCAACGCCTCCACCAGGTACTCCAACAGGCTCGCGCCCTCAACCTCAAGCTCAACCCTGACAAGTGCAGGTTCAGAGTCACGGAGTTGGCATACGTGGGCCACATCCTCACCAACAAGGGCGTCCTGCCAGACCCAAACAAGGTCTCTGCCGTCATGCAAATGCCCCTCCCAGCAGACAAATTGGTAGCGCTTCCTGGGGATGACCAACTACCTGTCCAAGTTTCTTCCACAGTACAGCAATACCACTGCACCTTTGCGGCAGTTACTGCATCAGGACTTTGAATGGTGTTGGTTGGACACACACACAGTTGCTGTCAACCAACTAAAGACCATGCTCACACACCCGCCAGTCTTACAGTACTTCAACATGCATGATCCTGTTGTCCTTGCTGCTGATGCTTCACAAAATGGCCTCGGGGCTGTTTGCCTCCAGCACCGCAAACCGGTGGCATTTGCATCCAGGGCCCTCACTGACACAGAGACAAGATATGCACAATTTGAAAAAGAACTGCTGGCACTTGTCTTTGCTTGCAAACATTTTCATGACTTCATCTATGGCTGTCCTGTCGTGATTGAAACAGATCATCAACCCCTAATCACCATCCTGAAGAAACCCATACACTCTGCCTCATCCCGCATACAGAGCATGATGCTTAAGCTCCAAAGGTACAATTTGGACATTATTTACAAGCCAGGTAAAGAAATGTATGTTGCTGACGCATTGTCCAGGGCATTCCTGCTTTCCACAGACTTGGGCAGCCCTGAGGACGAGTTCGAGGTCATGGCTGTAGAAGTCCTTCCCACTAAACGGATGGAGGAGCTGCATGCAGCCACCAGCACAGATAAGCTCTCTACAGTCCTCATACGCCCAGCAGTTGCACCAGGGCCATGCAGGCCTGGAGTCCACCAAGCGCAGAGACCGAGAAACTGCATTCTGACCCTCTATGTATGGTGACATTGAACGGTCCGTGTCTCTTTGTGCCCCCTGCAGTGCCCTGCGTCCTCATCAGCCACGGGAGCCCATGCTGCTCCACGACATCCCGGACCTCCCTTGATCCATCCTGGCGGCTGACCTGTTTGAATGGAGGGGGGAAGGAGTACATGGTGCTTGTGGACCCTTACTCAGGCTGGTTCAAAATTAACTACCTCACCACCACCACAAGCCTGATGGTAATATCAAAACTAAAAAGGCACTTTGCAGCACATGGCACCCCGCAGCAGCTCATCACTGATAATGCCATGCAATTCAAGAGCAGAGAGTTCGCAAAGTTTGCCAATACTTGGGACTTTCAGCATATCACCAGCAGTCCTCACTATCCACAATCCAACGGCTTGGCGGAGCGGGCATTTCGCTCAGCAAAGCACTTGATGGAGAAGTGTGCACGAGATGGCTCAGACATATACCTAGCCCTGCTTAACCTGAGAAATACACCCAGAGATGGGTTCGCCTCCCCTGCACAGTGTTTGTTGGCATGGCGCACCCGTACGGTGTTCCCCATGGCAAAGCAGCTCCTGCGGCCCAGAGTGGAATCCCAAGTGAGTGATTGCAGAGCAGGTTCAAGTGACGCAGAGCAGGCTCCAAGGCATCCTACAACAGATCTGCACATTGCCTGCCACCACTTTCTCCAGGCCAACCGGTTCGCATACAGACTGAGCATGGCTTTGACAGAACAGCAGTGGTGCAGCGTCCAGCAGAGCGTCCTAACAGTTATGTGGTGCAGTCTGATGATGCCTTGTATGAGCGCAACCGCCGGCACCTGCTGAGTACAGCTGAAGAGGACTCTGCACACTCGGGTCCATCAGTTACTGCCACTGCTGCAACCAATGCTAGTGGTGATTCACATCATGTGGACGATCCCATCCCAGAGTCCTTACCGGTGGCAGAGCCCTCCCAAATTGTTCAGGACAATCCCATGGGTTCACAGCACACCATCACTAGGTCCGGTCGGGTGTCCAAGCCCAATCCCAAGTTCCAAGACTTTACTATGTAGTCTTTTTCCTTCATCTTTATCTTTATTGTTGTTGAAATTGTTATATCCATGCATGTTGTGTCCTCTCAGTTAAAAGGGGGATGTAGATGCATCTGGTCTTTGTAGTACCCAGGTTGTGACATCACTTCCGGTCACACGGCTGGCCAGGCAGTCAGTGTTAGCCGGAGCTAGAATAAAGACGCACCTGATTGAAGCTGCACAGGTGTCCATGAGTTTCTTGATACATTATACACACAAATCTAGAAGGACGATGGAGATGAGAAAGCCATCCTCTACTTTAGCTGTAAATTACTGCCCAGAGAGCACAAGTACTCAACTGTAGAGTAGGAGGGCTTAACAATTAAGTGGGCAGTTGAATCCTAAAATATTATTTGTTGGGACAAAAGTTTTTTCAGACCATGCGCCCTTACAATGGATGCATATGAACAAAGAGGTGAATGCTTGTGTGACCCATTGGTCTTTGGCCTTGCAGCCATTTACGTTTGAGTTGCGGCATCTTCAGGGGGAACAGCACCTCAATGCCGATGCCCTTTCCAGGAGGTTTGTAGGTCCTGATCCTCCAAGCAACCCTATGGTGAAGCTAGAGGAGGAGGAAGAGGGTGAGGTGGGTGACCTCTGGAAAGTGGTGGAGGGCTGTGTACCCAGGATGATGAAGTAGAGCTGGGTAAGGCAGAGAGATCACCTGCAAATGTATGACATTAGTCAGAGAAAGTTCTTGGGTCACTTCAGTTCTTAAAATGATGAGGCCATGGCCAATATCATCAGTATCACGTGCTGGTCTTCATTAAATAGATTCCATTAATAGTCACTGACACCCAGGGAGGCATTAAGAGAGGAGGAGGCCCATGTGCAGCACCCTCCAGCCAGGCCCCATCCTCTCTGCCACCATTCAGTGCAATAGAATCTGAGCACTACAGCACTCAGACTCTATGGTGCATACGCAGACCGCCAGAAAAATGGAGGTCAGCCCGGTGCTGCTGCTTTCATAGCGGAACTCCGGAGGGTAAGTATTAAAATAATGGATGCAGTGTGTGCGATGTGGGCCCCCTGGGACTCAGGGGCCTGTGTGCACAGTGCACATTGCACCCATTATAAATACCCCACAGCTGACACCTAAAACATTGGTGAGATACCATAGCTATCAATGTTTGTTAAGATAATGTGTTTTCTATAACATATACACATTAATCTCCATGAGGAGACCCTGGAACGAATAGAACTGGAGACATCATGTACTATAAGAAATGGTGTAAAAAGCACAGTCAAGGAGACAACACAGGACTATATCATTTTAACTGCAACAGCCAAACCTTGGGCAAGAAATAAATCTCGGTATACATTACAGTATTTAATTTTTACAATAAAGCATAGTATGTAGTAGTAGTGATGATGATAATAATAATAATAATAATAATAATTACAACAAAAGCTGTTTTCAGTTAAGTAAAAACCTACTGTACATCTATGTGTTCTAGGCTACTATCATGGTGTTCCAGGCTCTTGCCCAGTATCAGATAGATGTCCCAACTGTCAAAGATTTGGATATGGATGTCAACTTTAAGCTCCCTGGTAGATCAGAAAGTACAACTCATCGCATCAATCTCAAAAATGCCTTGTTGGCACGCTCGGACCAGGTGAGAACTTGCTTGGTATGAGTGGGTGGGTGAATTTCTGCAATTTACACACATAGGAGAATGCGGCACTGGGTACTAAGAACACACACACACCCTGTGTGCACTAGTGGGGGTGACTGTACAATGTACTCATAGAGGAGAATGTGACACTGGGTACTCAGCCCCCCTGTGTGCACTAGTGGGGGTGACTGTACAATGTACTCACAGAGGAGAATGTGACACTGGGTACTCAGACCCCCCTGTATGCACTAGTGGGGGTGACTGTACAATGTACTCACAGAGGAGAATGTGACACTGGGTACTAAGACCCCCCTGTGTGCACTAGTGGGGGTGACTGTACAATGTACTCACAGAGGAGAATGTGACACTGGGTACTCAGACCCCCCTGTGTGCACTAGTGGGGGTGACTGTACAGTGTACTCACAGAGGAGAATGTGACACAAGGTACTCAGACCCCCCCGGTGTGCGCTAGTGTGGGTGACTGTACAATGTACTCACAGAGGAGAATGTGACACTGGGTACTCAGACCCCCCCTGTGTGCGCTAGTGGAGGTGACTGTACAATGTACTCACAGAGGAGAATGTGACACTGTGTACTCAGACCCCGCCCCCCCTTGTGCGCTAGTGGGAGTGACTGTACAATGTACTCATAGAGGAGAATGTGACACTGGGTACTCAGCCCCCCCTGTGTGCACTAGTGGGGGTGACTGTACAATGTAATCACAGAGGAGAATGTGACACTGGATACTCAGACCCCCCTGTGTGCACTAGTGGGGGTGACTGTACAGTGTACTCACAGAGGAGAATGTGACACTGTGTACTCAGACCCCCCCCCTTGTGCGCTAGTGGGAGTGACTGTACAATGTACTCATAGAGGAGAATGTGACACTGGGTACTCAGCCCCCCCTGTGTGCACTAGTGGGGGTGACTGTACAATGTAATCACAGAGGAGAATGTGACACTGGATACTCAGACCCCCCTGTGTGCACTAGTGGGGGTGACTGTACAATGTACTCACAGAGGAGAATGTGACACTGGGTACTCAGCCCCCCCCCCCCCCCCCCCTGTGTGCACTAGTGGGGGTGACTGTACAATGTACTCACAGAGGAGAATGTGACACTGGGTACTCAGCCCCCCCTGTGTGCGCTAGTGTAGGTGACTGTACAATGTACTCACAGAGGAGAATGTGACACTGGGTACTCAGACCCCCCCTGTGTGCGCTAGTGGGGGTGACTGTACAATGTACTCAGAGGAGAATGTGACACTGGATACTCAGACCCCCCTGTGTGCACTAGTGGGGGTGACTGTACAATGTACTCACAGAGGAGAATGTGACACTGGGTACTCAGCCCCCCCCCCCCCCCCCCCCCCACTGTGTGCACTAGTGGGGGTGACTGTACAATGTACTCACAGAGGAGAATGTGACACTGGGTACTCAGCCCCCCCTGTGTGCGCTAGTGTAGGTGACTGTACAATGTACTCACAGAGGAGAATGTGACACTGGGTACTCAGACCTCCCCTGTGTGCGCTAGTGGGGGTGACTGTACAATGTACTCACAGAGGAGAATGTGACACTGGGTACTCAGACCCCCCTGTGTGCGCTAGTGAGGGTGACTGTACAATGTACTCACAGAGGAGAATGTGACACTGGGTACTCAGACCCCCCTTCCCCCCTGTGTGCACTAGTGGGGTGACTGTACAATGTACTCACAGAGGAGAATGTGACACTGGGTACTCAGACCCCCCCCCCCCTGTGTGCGCTAGTGGGGTGACTGTACAATGTACTCACAGAGGAGAATGTGACACTGGGTACTCAGACCCCCCCCCCTCCCTTGTGCGCTAGTGGGAGTAACTGTACAATGTACTCATAGAGGAGAATGTGACACTGGGTACTCAGCCCCCCCTGTGCACTAGTGGGGGTGACTGTACAATGTACTCACAGAGGAGATTGTGACACTGGATACTCAGACCCCCCCTGTGTGCACTAGTGGGGGTGACTGTACAATGTACTCACAGAGGAGAATGTGACACTGGGTACTCAGACCCCCCCCCCCCCCCTGTGTGTGCTAGTGGGAGTGACTGTACAATGTACTCATAGAGGAGAATGTGACACTGGGTACTCAACCCCCCCTGTGTGCACTAGTGGGGGTGACTGTACAATGTACTCACAGAGGAGAATGTGACACTGGGTAATCAGACCCCCCTGTGTACACTAGTAGGGGTGACTGTACAATGTATTCTTAGAGGAGAATGTGACACTGGGTAATCAGACCCCCCCTGTGTGCGCTAGTGAGGGTGACTGTACAATGTACTCACAGAGGAGAATGTGACACTGGGTACTCAGACCCCCCCCCTGTGTGCGCTAGTGGGGTGACTGTACAATGTACTCACAGAGGAGAATGTGACACTGGGTACTCAGACCCCCCCCCCCTCCCTTGTGCGCTAGTGGGAGTAACTGTACAATGTACTCATAGAGGGGAATGTGACACTGGGTACTCAGCCCCCCCTGTGAACTAGTGGGGGTGACTGTACAATGTACTCACAGAGGAGAATGTGACACTGGGTACTCAGACCCCCCTGTGTGCGCTAGTGGGGGTGACTGTACAATGTACTCACAGAGGAGAATGTGACACTGGGTACTCAGACCCCCCCCCCCCCCCCTGTGTGCGCTAGTGGGGTGACTGTACAACGTACTCACAGAGGAGAATGTGACACTGGGTACTCAGACCCCCCCCCCCCTGTGTGCACTAGTGGGGGTGACTGTACAATGTACTCACAGAGGAGAATGTGACACTGGGTACTCAGACCCCCCCCCCCCCCCTGTGTGTGCTAGTGGGAGTGACTGTACAATGTACTCATAGAGGAGAATGTGACACTGGGTACTCAACCCCCCCTGTGTGCGCTAGTGGGGGTGACTGTACAATGTACTCACAGAGGAGAATGTGACACTGGGTACTCAGACCCCCCCCCCCCCTGTGTGCACTAGTGGGGGTGACTGTACAATGTACTCACAGAGGAAAATGTGACACTGGGTACTCAGACCCCCCCTGTGTGCACTAGTGGGGGTGACTGTACAATGTACTCACAGAGGAGAATGTGACACTGGGTACTCAGACCCCCCCCCCCCCCTGTGTGTGCTAGTGGGAGTGACTGTACAAAGTACTCACAGAGGAGAATGTGACACTGGGTACTCAGACACCCCCCCTGTGTGTGCTAGTGGGAGTGACTGTACAATGTACTCATAGAGGAGAATGTGACACTGGGTACTCAACCCCCCCTGCGTGCGCTACTGGGGGTGACTGTACAATGTACTCACAGAGGAGAATGTGACACTGGGTACTCAGACCCCCCCCCCCCTGTGTGCTCTAGTGGGGGTGACTGTACAATGTACTCACAGAGGAGAATGTGACACTGGGTACTCAGACCCCCCCTGTGTGCACTAGTGGGGGTGACTGTACAATGTACTCACAGAGGAGAATGTGACACTGGGTACTCAGACCCCCCCCCCCCTCCTGTGTGTGCTAGTGGGAGTGACTGTACAATGTACTCACAGAGGAGAATGTGACACTGGGTACTCAGACCCCCCCCCCCCTGTGTGCACTAGTGGGGGTGACTGTACAATGTACTCACAGAGGAGAATGTGACACTGGGTACTCAGACCCCCCCCCCCCCTGTGTGTGCTAGTGGGAGTGACTGTACAATGTACTCATAGAGGAGAATGTGACACTGGGTACTCAACCCCCCCTGTGTGCACTAGTGGGGGTGACTGTACAATGTACTCACAGAGGAGAATGTGACACTGGATACTCAGACCCCCCCTGAGTGCGCTAGTGGGGGTGACTGTACAATGTACCCACAGAGGAGAATGTGACACTGGATACTCAGACCCCCCTGTGTACACTAGTAGGGGTGACTGTACAATGTATTCATAGAGGAGAATGTGACACTCGACTTGCTGGAAATGGTTTCATGTTGTATCTCTTTACAGACTAAAATCAATCAAGACTTTGTAGTTACTGCACAAGGGAAGGGACAAGGCACTTTGAGGGTAAGTGTCATTCAGGCTTTATAACCATCTTGTTTATTTTTTGGTTTTATAAATTGCATTTTGTTAAAATTATGGATTATGGACAAAATAAAAAAAAAAGCAATAACTTACATTGTACTTCCCAACAGATAGATTTAACCTTGCAACTAAAGGAGTAGTTTGCATGAAAACTCCCAAAGTTGGGTTGCACACAGGAACAAAAATGACCCTGCAGTTTACTCGGATTCCAGGGGTTATGTTGGTTCACTCATAAAGGTACAATCATTCTATAATGGACCATGTGGATTGCAGGTGGGGCAGATGTAACATTTGCAGATAGAGTTAGATTTGGGTGGGGTTTTACTTCAAACTGATATCTATATTGCAGTGTAAAAATCAAGCAGCCAGCAGTTACCCAGCACAGAAACAATAAAACACCCAAATCTAACTCTCTCTGCACATGTTACATCTGCCCCACCTGCAGTGTACATGGTTTTGTCCATTAGAGCAGTGGTTCCCAACCCTGGTCCTCAAGTACCCCCAACAGTGCATGTTTTCCAGGTCAACCGGCAGGTGCATTCATTATTCAGTCACGTTTGAAAAGATCCACAGGTGGAGCTAATTATACCACTTGTGATTCTGTCTGGAGACCTGCAAAATATGCACTGTTGGGGGTTCTTGAGGACCAGGGTTGGGGACCACTGCATTGGAGAGTGACTGTGCTTTTAAGAGTGAACTAGAATAACCCCCAAAGTGTTTTTTCCCTGCTTGAGTCCTGATGTTAGCCGTGCTGAAAGTGTCCCCGGCAGGTCCACCGTTCGATCTGACAGACCGCTCAGCACTTCTATCTCCTGGCATTCGTGTCCCTGGGGCGAGTTGCTTGTCAACCAGGGACGTTGAGTAGCACTTCCGGCCAGGAGCACCTGGCCGGGTGATCACTTCCCCCGGTGATTGCCGGAGCAACGGGAGACGCCGGGCAGGTGAGCCTTCCCGCAGCTGTCAACATTAGGTCCGGGGGGCTAGGTGGATTCTCCTTATGTGATTGGTAAACTTTTAAGTGTTTCAGTCCAGAACAGCCCCGTGGGTGATAGCTTTCGTTTTGTGGCAGTGACCTTCCTCCCTCTTGGCTCCTGTTTCTCCTGCTCAGTTTGCTCGATCTATTCCTTGGATTCCGGCTTGTATGCAGTCCCGGTTCTGGTACTACCATTAAGTGCTCCACATTGATGCCCTGGTATTATTTCTCTTATTATTCAATTTGTCAGTAACATTGTGGGCAGTCTGGCGTTCCTTTCTGGTCCACACTTGTTACCTTTCCTCTGGGATTTCCAGACCAGCAATATAGGACTCCTTCTTAAGTTATGTACACCAGGTATGTTGGAGAGCACTTGAAATTGAGCCAGGGAAACCAAGCAGTCGTAAATCTCCATCTGCTTTCTGCTTTAGAGCCCAATATTAAGTGAAAGACATTCCCACCAAATATTTAAAGGGGAACCCATTTCATCGTTACAATGCCAACAGGTGTCTGGCGCACCCAGAAATATTCTAGCAAGTGTCAAGGGGCACCTGTACCAGCGTGATAAAACCTTAAACTGCATCTCAACCACTGAGTAACTTATCGAACTAACAAAAGTGGCCTGAAAAATCTTTTCCCAGTCCTTCTCTGTTAAATCAAGCTTTAAGTCCCGTCCCCAATCCCTAGAATATTTAGGGAGGTCCAGGGACTTATTTTCAATCAGGAATCAGTGTGAGAGGAAGACCAGTGGATGGGAAGGAACTAGGCACATGCCCTCGAAAATAGGTTAGGGGTCTGAGAAAACTATGTCCCATGACAAAATGCTTCAATTGAAGATATTTCCATATCTCCGATGGTGGGAGGTCCCATTTCAACTGCAAGGCAGGGAAAGGGACGATCCCTCCACCGCTCACTAGCTGGCCGACACATGCCACCCCTTTCAGCTTCCATGAGTCAAAGTCTTGACCAGACGTGCCTGGAGGAAAGTCAGAGTTATGGAACAGTGGTGTCAGAGGAGAGAAACTATATATATATAAGAAGATATATATGGGAACTTGCGCAGTCTGTTCCAATGTAATAGTGCGGGACCAATGGTAGGATGGGCGATGACATGGACCTTTGAGCACCATGGGTAATGAGTTATTGATGAAGATAAGGACCATTCCATTATCCTCAGTGGCGTAACTATATAATTTGCGCCCCCCCGCCAAAAAATTTTCGGCGCCCCCGCCTCCATACCTGACAGAGCCGCATCTGCGGTCACTGTCCCGTCCAGTCTCCCGCTGCTCCAGTCTCCGCTGCGCTGCTGCCCGGCCGCATCTGTCTGTGGTCACTGTCCCGTCACTCGCTCCCGGCGCCGGCTCCTGCTGATAATGAAAAGTGACTCTTAGAGAATGGCTGCCAAAACTGTCTGCAATACGGGGGCAGCCATTTTCTAAGTGTCACTTTTCATTATCAGCAGGAGCCGGCGCCGGGAGCGAGTGACGGGACAGTGACCGAAGATGCGGCCGGGCAGCAGCGCAGCGGGTAACTATAGCACCGCAGCCCCCCCGGCGCCCATAGTTACTCTGCGCCTCCCCGCCACGGCGGGGGCTGCGGTGGCTTAGTTACGCCAGTGATTATCCTATTAAAGACAGCGGCATCATAATACAGGGAGAAGTGGGGAAATTGAAGACCTCCCATGTGTCTGTGGCGGAAAAGTATGGCATGTTGGAAGCGGGGCAACTTATTCCCCCAGACAAAATCTCTAACTACATTGTTAAGTCCCGGAACCAAGTTTTAGGGATTTGAACTGGGAGAGTCTGGAAGAGATATAGAACCCTGGGTAGGATGTTCATTTTAATGACACTGAGCCTAGAGAGCCTTCTGTTGCCCCATTCCCTAAGTTCAGAGCGAAGTGTGGTAAGCAATTTTTTGTGTGTGAGATCAGTATGTATTGTGATTCCCAAGTTTTGAAGCTATTGGGATGCCAGATAAAGGGGAAGGGTAATTTAAGGCCCTCTAGGGATCGAGATGGAGCCAACACATTCACTGCCACGAACTTAGAGAAATTTATTTTAAAGTTTGACAGGGTATTCAACCTACGGAATTAAGACATTAGGTTGGGGATCGAGACGATCGGGTTCGATAGGATGACCAGCAATCCGCAAATAGGGCGAGCTTGTATTCCCTACCCCCTACTGTGAGTCCAGAAATATTTGGGTTACTCCTTATGGACTTACTGTAGCTAATTCCTCCATGCATAATATAAAAATAAGGGGCGAGAGAGGGCAACCCTGTCTAGTTCCATTCCTAATCAAAACTGGTGCAGAAAGGGCCCCATTAATTTTAATTCTAGCTGTAGGGGAACTATAGAGCACCAGAATCCAGCATAAGCTAACAGGACCCAGTCCTAAATGTATTAAGACCCCTCTCATAAAGACCCAACTGATTATGTTAAAAGCCTTTTCGGCTTCGGTGGACAGTATCACCTCAGGGGTATGGCCCAGTGAGGCTAAGTGCATCAGATCGATCATTTTGGTGGTATTATAACGAGCCTCCCTCCCCAGAACGAATCCCACCTGGTCCGAATCGATGATCTGGGGAAGCAGAGACTTCAATTTGTTAGCCACAAGTTTGGCAAACAGCGTGATGCCTGTGTTAAGCAGAGATATCAAGTGGTAGCGGGTCCTTCCCCTCCTTTGGTATAACCATTACATAAGTCTCTAATGCTTGTGAGGAAAACTCACAGTCACCAGAGATGTTATTGAAAGCCATCAGCATTTTTGGAAAGAGCAGATCCTTAAAGAGTTTGAAGTAAGAGACAGTAAAGCCAACAGGGCCTGGACTCATTCCAGAGGGTGCATCCTTAAGAGCTTGTTCCAGCTCCGGAAGATAGAATGGGGAGTCTAACCAGGCACTGTCAACTTCAGAAAGCCTTGGGAATCCCATCTCATTTATCTACCAGATCCTGGGCAGCCGGCAAAATTTCAGAGGACCCAGAGTCCCGTAGATTGTACAGTTTGGTATAGTAGGAGTAAAATGTGTCGGCTATGTCGCTTATGAGTGTACGGAGGATGCCTTCCGTGTCCACTACAGTTTGTATGTATAAAGTAGCCCTTTGGGCGCGAAGCGCTCTAGCTAAAAACCTCCCCGGTTTGTTGCCTCGTTGAAAGAAACTGTTCCTGCATAATTTATAATCCCTCTTAACATCCTCAAACAATAGAGTAATTGTCTCGTTCAACTCTGTCAGAACTGGGGCAGATGGCCCTGATTTGTGCAACGTCTCCGGGTCTCTCAACCTCTGGAGTAAAGCAGTTTTTTCCCCCAATTTTTCCTTTTTCAGCAATGAGCCTAGTTGAATAAACTTTCCGCTCAGAACACATTTATGTGCTTCCCATCACATGACCCTGGAAACGTCCGGCGTCTCATTGACCTCAAAATAGTTCTCTATAGTCTCCGTCAGCTGAGGTTTAAAACATGAATCCATCAGGACTTGTTCATTCAACCTCTAAATACACTGTTTAAAATGAGGGCAGGACGTCGCCAGAGTCAGAAAGATGGGTGCATGATCTGACCATGTAATTAGCCCAATATCTGTATCTTGGATTAAATGCAGAAATCTGTGGGGCAGCAGAAAATAATCTAGCCTAGAGAATGAGTCCCCCTTATTTTGGAGCCTCCACGTGTCGACCAGCTGATGCCCATGGAGAGTGCCCTGTGGTGCGAGGTTAGTGAGGGCCTAGCCGGTGTTCCTGAGATGTCAACCTCCGGCTGGAGTGACCAATTTAAATCACCCCCTAATATCGGAATTCCCTCGACCAGAGAGGCAATCCGATCCAAAACCGTTAAAAATGTAGGTTGTGATTGGTTGGGGTTGTATATATTTATAAAAATATATACCTGATCGAACAGCGTGCATTTAACCAGGAGTGTTCTGCCCTCCTCCAAGGTAATTGATGTTATGTTTTGGAATGTCAATCATTTGGATAACAGGATAGCGACTCCCAGAGACTTACTCTTGCTATTGTTGTTGTAAAAAGAGAGTGAGTAGTTGCAGTCCTTAACGGTAGGGGCAGCTCCAGATTTAAAGTGGGTTTCCTGAAGGAACGCAACATCAGCCCTAAAGGCAAAAAGGTCTCTGAGCACTCTAGAGCACTTTTTGGGGACGTTTAAGCCCTTCACATTGAGGGAAACTGCCAATAGTTTGTTTTATTTGTTCAGGCAGACCCTTTTAGACAGTTTTCACCTTTTACCTATTTCCTTTATGAATCTCCGGTACCTTGTCCCTTGTTAAGAGCTGGTGGCACCGGAGTTGGGACGGACCTAATTTGCCCCTTCAAATTTCACATTCAAATGCTATTATAGGGTAAGTCCTAGTTGTTGCAGGTACCAACCATCCTCCAGGAATGGCTAACAGAGGCAAAGTAGGGCTCGCCGTGGCTGTCCTAAACAGTGGCCACAGCTGTGGGTTCACACTCAAACTCCTAACACCTGAATTTTCGCTGTGGGAGAGGCAACTTAAGCAACCTTTTCCCATGCTAGGATTTTTGCCGGCTGTAAGTCATGTCATAAACACAGCGGTTAATTGAATACCCCCAAATTAACATAATTCTAAATATATTTATTAATATGTTTCTTATTATAGTTATTCAATGCAACATTAATAAATTGGATTTGTTTGTTTGAAGTAAATCTTGCAGAATTTTTAAACAGATGTTGCCCACATGCAATCACTTCAGTTTCTGTTAGAGCCCCAGGAAGTCTGATTACTATGCATTAATTATTAATTACTCATGATGATGTCATTTTTCCCAAAGGTGACATCTGTGTATTATGCAATTGAGACAGAAAAGGAGAGGAAATGCAATAACTTTGATCTCACTGTAAAAATTCAAGATGAACCTGATGGTGAGTGTGTTTTTTTTTTTATAACTGTGTTTTAAAATAACGGTTTTAAAGATGAGACATCTTTTACATCTAGAACAATTGCCAATGAGCCGCAGTGTTTTGGGATATCTTATGCTATCTGTACATAATTTATTGTTTGCTTTGCCAGTTGTAACTTGTTGTTTTTTAAACTTCAATCCTTTGAGGGGAATTTAGTTGTCATGGAAGGATAAAAATTGTCATTTCCACTGCTTTAAATGTCCTCACAGCTGATTAACAACTTCATTCAGACAAAAGTGCTCTCCACCTCATGGGTTAGCAGCCACTTTTATGGGAGTTCCCACTGCCGTAAAGTGTTGCAGGTACAGCACAGCTTTGTCAAGCCGAATCCTTTGCTGGCAATCAAATTCCCGACATTGCCAATTGCATACCTCCCAACTTTTGTCTATAACCAGGACCTGCTGTGCAGAAGGGGTGGAGCTAAGGGGTGGATGGATGAGGTCTCGGATAGAAGGCGGTATGGCCTAGCGCCGCTACCCCGTTTTCATCATTTTCTGAGGCGCACTCATAGTGGGACAGTTGGGAGGTACAGTATGCAATTGAGCCACACATGTACAAGTTTAGGCTGCCAGTGGATCATCCTAATGCAGTGGTGGCCAAACCGGTCCTCGTGATCTACCACATTTTTCAATTCAACTAGCTGGTGCACAACTGTAGTCATTACTAACTGTCACATTCCCCAGACTCCCTAGGTGGTGCACAGCTGTAGTCATTACTAACTGTCACATTTCCCAGACTTCCTAGCTGGTGCACAGCTGTAGTCATTACCAAAGGCGTGCGCAGCACATTTTATTAGGGGGTGCACTGTCAAAGGGGTGTGTGTAGCTCCACCTATTGGGCGTGTCTTCCATCAACTATTGGCACTCGCTACAATATAAAACGTCTGTTAGCCACACCATAATCTCCTTCCTATTTCAGTTTTAATCTAATTACTCTGTGTAACAGTACATGCAAATACAATCATAAACATATATGGATGACACAGGTATGTAGTGATAGGACAATGGTCTACTACAATTAATAATGAAAACATAAATAATTGATTGGTGGGTGCTTCTTTAAATGGAATACAGTTCTAAAAAGCTAAAGTTATTGCTGGCATTGCTAGCGGTAGAGGTGTTCATAAGGGTGGGCACAGCATTAGGGGGTGCCTGTGCACCCCTAACACTCAATTTGCGCACACCTATGGTCATTACTAACTGTCACTTTTCCCAGACTCCCTAGCTGATGCACAGCTGTAGTCATTACTAGCTGTCACATTCCCCAGTTCACCTAGCTGGTGCACAGCTGTAGTCATTACTATCTGTCACATTTCCCAGATTCCCTAGCTGGTGCACAGCTGTAGTCATTACTAACAGTCACATTTCCCAGACCACCTAGCTGGTGCACAGCTGTAGTCATTACTAACTGTCACATTTTCCAGACTTCCTAGCTGGTGCACAGCTGTAGTCATTACTAACTGTCACATTTTCAAACATGCTGCATTCAGTCCTACTATAGATCCATGGGTTGTTTGAATAACATGAACTGTTGGTAGATCTCGAGGACAGGTTTGGCCACCCCTGCCATAACGGATACATTTAGTAAAGGTTCTACAAATGAATAGAGGTGATGTTGCTCATAGCAGCCAATCAGATTCTGTCTATCAGTTCTCTGTTGCATCCTGGGAAATGATAGACAGAATTTGATTGGTTGCTATTGGCAACATCACCTCTTTTCATTTTTAGAACCTTTGGTAAATTTACCCCTTCTAAAAAGTATAAGCTACAATGGCTATTGAATGTAAGAGGTACAGATGTGTACTTATCAAAGTACCAAGTAAGAGGTACCAGGCATCCAACCACTCTGAGCCGCTCCGAGTGGTGCAGCTTAGCGCCTTATTCTGCACAATGTGCATTTTATTAGCACTTGTACAGATGCAGAAGCAGTCACATACAGAGATATCTCTTCCATTAGGATCTAGGGGGCGCCGCTGAGCCTGCCTATAACAAAATTTAAGATGACTTTAAGAGGAAGACATCCTTGTTTTACTTAATGCAGGTGGCGGCTGTGGTACTTCTAAAATGCCAACCCCACACTCTCATTTGAGGGACTGGAAAAATGGGTATTGGGGACAGTATGGTGTTGGGGAGGGGACGCAGTGAGTTGAAGCTTTGCCTAGGGTGCAGAGTAGCCTTACACCTGCCCTGGTCACATATACCCCTTTTACACCAAGAACATTTCCCGGGTTATTGCTGGGTCGACCGAGGGTCGGGGCAATATAAATAAATAAATAAATGGGAGCCTTAAAAATAACCTAAGTCCAAAGACCCAGCAATTCAGTGCTTGAACTAATAAGCCCAACTAACACAGGCTCTATAAGAGACTTGCCAATTCTTGGATATGCACTAATTTGAACTAACCAAGCAAGCATTTATTTTAGTTTGCACTGATGCAATATACATACTATGTCAGGGGTTCCCATTCTTGTTTGAATCACAACACCCTAGAGAGTATCTGAATTTTTTCACGCTTGGGCCCACCCAAAAAAGTAGAAGAATAAATATAAAATGAAGTAGATTGTGTTTATATGGGATTCTTGGGTCCAGTTATGTGGCAAAGAGCAGGATTGTACACATGTTTTGATTGGCAGCCACCAGAACTTGTTTTGACCATAAATAATTGACCATAAATCATTTTAATTGGTCCTGGACCACTAACCCGTGGCACCTCTGCAAGTGTCCCGTGGTATCCCAGGAAACCATGACACACAGTTTGGGAACCACTGCACTATGCCATACTAATAATTGTGAAGGACATATGCTGCATTATTGCATACAAATGTAGTTTTATTAAAAAGCACACTCCTGATTAGGAGTGAATTTCTCTACATCAGGAAAATATAGTCCTACATTATTGTTTGGCTTCTAACCAGGAGAATAATGATGCTGTGAATTAAGTTCTTATAAAAATTAATTTAAGAATATTGTGTGTGTGTCCCCAGCTGTGAGAGAGCTGGGAAGGAGATACCATCCACAAGATCCCCTTTTATTATAAGGATTTATTATAGTGTCAAAGGACACAAAATACTGGTTATGTTACGGTATTTTGGGTGTGAACCCACAGCCATGACCGCTGTTTAGGACGGCCACGGCGAGTCCTACTTTGAGTGTCTTGGTTATGCACGGGGATGGCTGATACCTGCAGGACTAGAGCTTCACCTATAATAGCCAAGTTTGTTGAAGCGAATTAGGTCGGCTCCAACTCCGGTGCCACCAGGTCTTAGGGGTGAGGTATCAGCGATCCTGTGTACGTAGCAAGAGGAGAGCTAACTAAAGGACCTAACTGGAAGGAAATAGAATTTCAACTAAACGGCGGCATGCAGTAGATTACTAACATGTCTAAAAGCGCCAGTGACCTAATTGCAAGACCACATGCGACTGAGTTGCATAAACAAGATAAATACACCACACCAAAAAAGCACACAACAACAAACCACTAAAACACTTAGCACACCGTTAAAGGGTTAACACCCTGACGGCACCAAACAAAAGTACAGCACAATGCTGCGGCACTCTATGGCAGCTCCAGAGAGGAAAACAAAACATAGGCTACTGCCCTGGGGGGGGCAGAAAGAAATAACATAACTAACCCGGTCACCAACTGGGAAACTTATGGTACCAAAAATAAGGACTGCAGGGCAGGGTGAGAAAAATCCAAAAGACCTGTCACCAGAAGCCGACATTAGGAGGATGACAGCTGGTAGGTGAGAAATGGAAGCTAACACCGGTGGGATTGGGCTGGGCTGGCTTCCTTAAAATGGCCAGTGTTGCCCTAACCCCATGGAAGACCGTCCCAGCCAGATCACCTCCAGCTGTGGGCTAGTGCGCCGGCCTGCGTCTAGCTAGCTGCCCAGCAACGCCAGAGCGGGGAAGACTACTTCCACCACAGTCAGCCAGCGGCATCCCCCATTGCTGGGCAACCACAGATGCTGCCGCCGGAAACCGCGCCTGACCATGACATCCCCAGGCATCCCTGGTTGTCGGACAAACAGACCAGGGGACGTCAAGGCGGAAGGAGCGAGCAGCCAGGCGAAGCTGCTGCCCCAAGCCCTGCTGCACACACCTTTGGCTTGTAACAGGTTATTAAAAAATACTTGTCATATAAGTATATTTCATGCAGTTATATTCATGTACATTTTATATATATAATATTTATATAGACCGACGGTTTGTATGTTTTATATTAATGTTTATGAAGCTTATGTGTATTTTTTCAATAGATATTAAGTCACTTTCAAAGCGATGTTTTCTTTGGTTTTTGAGCAGTGGAGCCAGGGAGGAGGTGAATGGATGCCTGTGTGCGGATGGGGGAGCACGGAGGCTGGGGGGAGCCCAGCAGCTTTCCCGGGTACTGGGCTTACAGGGGCAAACGCAGGATTTTCAGAAGGGGGTTTCCAGAGGGGCGGAGCAAAGCACGGAGATGTACACTTAGGTGACCCAGTATATGTGCCGGGTCAGTTAAAGTATTATAGATAGACCAAATGTATATAAAAAATAATAAATAAATATATATATATATACACATACAGAGTACCACAACACTCGCCATCCCTGCGATGGGGTACAAGCAGCACTCGCCATTCCCAGGTTGGGGTGAAGTGGCCTGTGACCACATGCTCTAATAAATACAAATACAGGGACTCAACACTCTCCATAATGAACTATATACATATATATATATACATACATACATAACAGCAGTGTAGACTCCCGGGCATAGCAATGTATTGGGGCCCCTACCGGCTATGAGCGGAAGCTTTGATGTCCCGCGGGTGGTAGGGGGTATTATATCAACCGCTCAGCATGTAGGGCTCAGTAATTTCCACTAATTAACCCTTTACTGCACAGATGGTGGGAGAAGGGAGAAGGGGGCATTGGCCTGAATGAAGGGGTCCCAATACGTAACTTCCAGGGTGGTAGAGGATGTTTACTATGCAGAGGAGGGGTGTATAGTGGAGTTATTCATAATTTTCTGGTGGGAGGACAGCTTTTGACTGCAGATATCTCCAATTCCCGGAACTAGATTTCTTAGCTTTTAATGGAATTAAAAACTAGAGAATCCCACCTACCAAATGGTATTGGGCACAGTTCAGGAGGCAGAGCAATCCGCCAATGAGTAAATTAAACTACATACCAGGTGGAGCAGTAACCAGCTGCTTGAAGGCTGATATCTCTGATTCTGGGCACAGTAGAGACCAATTTTTAGTGTCCCTCAAAGGGGGAGAATCCCAGCTTTCTGAATATTCAGAAAAACTAAGTCAGTCAGAAACTGAAATATCTGACTGGGGAGAGCAATTAACAGGCTTGGATGGGGACCACTGCTTTGAAGTCATATATCTTCGGTTCCCCAGGGCCGATTTTTAAAATTCTTGTACCCATTGAAAGAGGGGACCCTCAGCTTTCAGACTAGGGCCCTCATATTCCTGGGGGGTTTCTGGGTACTCATAAACCCCCCCTGCGTGCGCTACTGGCTTACCCCCTGCATGTCGGTTGGTGTTGCAAAGGTCCCAGCTGGTGGATATCCCGGACCTGCCGCTGCTGATGTCTCCCAGCATTGTGGCGGGTGGCAGAGCTGATTAAAAGGGTTCAAACACCGGGTCACACCTGGGTTAGATTCTGGGTCCAAAAACCCTGGTCCAACCTGGTGTAAAAGTGGTAATACAGATATAAAAATACTGCAGTGTAGCTAACAATGCTGGTTTGTTGCTCCCAGTTATTTACAGTTTTGGTGCAGTTCCATAGGTAAGGAGAGGGAAAAGGAGCAGGAACAGTGCACACAGTTATAATTTCAATGAATTACTGGATATAAGGGTCAGATACACGGGGTCAGAACACGGGTTTTCGAACACGTACTGTATCTTACCCGTGTCAGACACGGGTTTAAACACCTATTCCACCACACACAGTGTTATACCCGTGTCAGAGCCATTTCCACTAAACCTGGGTAAACTTTGTAAAAACCTATGAATGTCAACAAGAAATAGCTTTTTCCCATCAGGTGCCCCTGAAGAACCAATAAACAGCCTCTGAGCATTACCCGGATATAAAAACCAGGGTAATGTGCATTTACACTGCAATCAGACACGTGTCATTCCCGTGTCCGACCCTGGTAGCTACCAGGGTAAAATTCCCTGGTCTCTCTACCCGTGTTTTTTTCAAGGACCCGTTCACACTACCAAAAAACCCAGGTCGGTGCCCGGGTAGAATTTGCTAGTGGAAAAGGGGTATTAGGAGTAAAAGGGGGCAGAGAGACACAGTACTTCTATGTGAGTGGTCGGTCAGAAATACACTGGCGGATTAGGTGCCAGAACCAATGGATACAGAGATCCAGAGCATAGGGAATAAACAAAAATGAAGGCTGGAAATGAGAATGTAACAGACCTACAATACAGTACTGTGCAGTGGATGTATTCTGATCTCTATTGTAAATCTTTCCTACACAGTTAAGGGTCCAGAAGGCACCAAATCAACGGTATCCATTCAAATCTGCACCAGGTAAGTCATACTATTTACTAGTTAAGCTAAATTCTACTATTACTATCCAGTGTATAATTGAGTAGATTTAATATAATCAATAAAATATAATAATCAGCTAAATCCTGCTCCTAGGAGATCTGGCGTCCTGGGGATTTGGGCCTTCGATAAGTACCGCTGGTGCACATTGGAGGCAGTTAATCTAGTTGGACCTAGCTTTTGCCCTGAAGCCCTTGGGTGACTTTCCTCTGTCCTGATAGAATGGGAGAGCGCTACAGCGCATACTCCAAGATGGTTCCTCTGGGGATGCTTCATTCTAAAACCAAGATGGCTGCCTGTTAGCACTGTGCATGCCTAGCACCATCATGTTACCGTGTAGAGTAATATAGTGGTAGACAGATGTCTTCCATTAGCTCTTAGAGACTTGCATTCTTTACCTGCATAACCTATGTCACAGCATCCTGCTCAACTACCCACGTTCTGTGTGCAGTCATTGGCTGGTTAGCTGGTACAATCCTGCTGCCCTACAAGCTCCACTTCATGCCTTTGACAGAGTAATCACAGTGAGCAGTGGTGGATTCAGGGAGGGGGCACCCGGGCACGTGTCCCCCTGTCATTCATTGTAGCTGAGGACTAGGTCTTTCCAATGAGCCCAGCCCCGTGTATCTAGCTCCCCGGGAACTGGAGATATCGCCTGGCAAAGCTGTAACGTTTTTCCCCATAGGATAATATGGGACCCGTCAATTCCGACCCCCATCCAGTTTTGACGGCTGCCAGATCCCCCCTGGCATTAAAGAAGCTGTGGTTCAATTCCAAATCGCTGGGCCTTCAATATGATACCAGGCTGGTCCATATCGGTCAATCGGTTCCAGATATATTGGGTGTAAACCGACTTGTTTTTACTTTTGAAATGTAATTTCATGGCTTTTCATGTTCTTTGAGGGCAGATTAGTCTGGAACCAAAATCATTCAAAGCCCACTCAAAAGTTCTTCAATATGATACTTGTCTCATTGGCAATGAGCATGTAATCCCACATGGCAACGAGCATGGAACCTCTGGCAATGAGCATGGAACCCTTGGCAATGAGCATGTAGATAAGCAACACTTATGTAGCATCATTTTTAATAGGCATTATGGTGTTTGGCATAATACATAATGGAGATAATGGCGTGTAACTTAACGTGTAATGGACATTATGATGTAATTGTTTAATGCGCGCCTTTGGTGGACAATGTCCCTGTTTATGAAGCTTATTGTGAATTTTGGCTTAATCTGTGTGGCATTATGTGAATTCTGGCTCAATCCGTGTGGTGTTATGTGAATTTTGGCTCAATCCATGTGGCATTATGTGAATTTTGGCTCATTCCATTTGGGATCATGTGTAAGGGTCTAGTATTTTGTTGCATAATGTGTAGAAATTGTATATGGTGTTGTACACTACACTTAAAGACATGCACCCTGTTGAGTGGACACACCCCCTTTTCCGGAGCGCGCCTTCGGTGCGCGCACAACTATATATTTCACTTTTGTTGCCATGGTGGGCCTGCGTACTTTGAATGACAGGGCCTATTTTAATCCGATTCCCACCCTCTCTCTGACGCTCTCTTAGCATGTACACTGGCACCACTAACACCGCCCCTCCCCCACCAAAACCCTCTTTTATCATGGTGGCCCGCCCATGTCATTTTATCCTGGATCCGCCCCTGACAGTGAGCATGGCTGAACCTACAGTACAACACTCAAAACAAACTAGGGGGTATATCTACTAAAGGTCGAATTCGATAAATTAAAATCAATCTTGATCGATTTTGGGCTTCCAGGCCTGAAACACGCGTTTACTATTTTAATTGGCCTGACAATGACTAAAGTAGATTCATCACTGGTGAACAAGCCTGCGTTATTGGCGAAACGCGCGTCCAGCTAGGTGGTATGGTGACCACGGAAGGGACCCCCTCTATGCACACCCACATCTGAGCTGCAAGTTGGAAGGATAAGTAGTACCATGGTTTTTGACAAATGTGTCCAAACAACTTTGTTTGTAGATTTTCCCAGCTGAGCTTCAACAGCAGATCCCAGTTATCTTTCTTCATTTGCCCCCATAATAGTAGCCCCTTATTCTGTACCCCACTTGTTTTCGTTCACTGCCCTTGAGGCACACGGACAACAGTTGGGACTCTAGGGGTGCAAACTTTGTTTCACAGCATTACAAGCTCAGTAATAGTATACAATTGTTTGGATGTGCATAGCTTAATTATTGATGATCATAGGACACTATTTATGATATTGGGGTCTCCTGCAAGTGGCTGACACCCCTTAAATGTAATATCCTCGCCATTTTTATTATTCACTTATTTTTTGGTGTAATATTTTTGATGTGAGAATTACTGAAAGACACACACTCAATAAATTCAGCTCATTTGACTAATGACCCAAGTGATCTGTGGAGGATCACAAGTGGTGCTCATTGACTATATAAGCTGATACATTTCATCACTTTTAAGGATATAATTCCTGCTCACAGCAGTGTCTAAACCTAATGCTTAGCTGAAGTTTGATTAATTACAGTATTGTATTTATTGCACATAAAAATCTTTATTGGTGTAACAATTCACATAGGGTGTGAGGAGAGCACAGGTACTATACCTGTGTCTGTAAGCAGGAAGCAGCCTGCATTATTCCTTCTACAAAATAATCAAATCGTATTTAAACACGCAAGACAATAATAATTTTTCTTCCTTTCCTTTTCCCCTTTTCTTCTTTTCTTTTTTTCATTCTTCCGGAAATATAATATTTTTTTTCTCTACTTAGGCATACATAATAATTTTTCTTTTCGCATTTACTTGTTCGCCAGGCGAGGTTGGTGTTGTAGAGTGCATTGCTTTTTATTATAAATGAATAAAGATTCAAATAATTTTTTATGTTAGTGCCCCTAAAAAAAGAGAGTCATCTTTTTTCTTGTTCCTAATATAAAGTAGATCAATATCAACCTTTAAATATAATGTGTACTTGGAACTTCCGGGGCGCGTCATGGAGGAGTAGGCAGCGTCTCCTCGTGCTCCGTCTCCCGGCAGCTCGTTTTAGATGTAACAGCACCAGAAACGGAAAAAAAATATCCCCTCCAACTTACCGCATCTTGGGCAGAGTGCAGGCGTGTACCCCCCCGCTGAGAGAGACCAACGCTGCGGACGGCAGCGCGACTTTAGATCGGACGAGCGAGGCCTGCACCGCTCGAAGGCGGACACACGTCGCACGGCTGGAACTGCGCAGCAGATATTGACGGCGCGGATACGGAGTGACGGGGAGCACAGAGGCGGTGGGCGACTCACACTGAAACAGCCGGCTGCTTGAGCGGGTAGAAGCCTGACCGGACGGACAGATCAGACGGATCGCTGGTCTAGTAAGGTAGGCACCTGTGGCCTAAAACGCTTCAGTCCCAGCTCACACGGCATGATCAAAGGGGCCTAGTGGAAAGTGACAAGGGAAAGGCAATATCCACAGCATAGTGGCCAGAATTATCCTGCAACTAGCCTGACGACCCCCCCACCTCCCCCCCCCCCCCGCAATATATACTCAGCAGTGATGCAGACGGCATTCTAAAAGGTCACTGATACAAAGCAGACATAACTGCTTCTAACTTATAAAGATCATTGGGACAAAGACAGTTTGACCTATACCCAATTTGTACCGCATCGGGAACACCATTTGTTCTCTTGCAGAAACCTACCTGACGGCAACCCTGTCAGCAACACACAGGCCCCGATCCCGCTCACCCAGGAGGAATACTGGGGACATGGATACCACACCTGAGCCCCAACCGCCCGGCAAACAGGCATCCCCAATGCAGCCACAACCACAGCGCCAAGAAAAAAGGCGAGTGGAGTAAAACACACCAGACAAAGCTCAGGGGAGCCCTGTAGCAAAAAAAACAATTATAGAATCTGTGACATTTGACACGGGCACTCATATAATGCTAAACTCGGCCAGTGCTGTACAAGGTGACCTAATATCAATAATACAGGCATCTATGGCCCCCCTACTACAAAAGGTGGTGACTGACATAGCGGCTCAGATTGACAGACTCAGCGACAGAATGACAGAAGCCGAAAGTCAAATCAGCATAAATATGGATGATATCCAATCATTACAACAAACAGTGAAAGGCTTGAAACTAAGCAACAAGCAGCTCAATGACCGTTTAGAAAATGTCGAAAATAGGGCACGACGAAATAATATAAGGATTGCAGGGATACCAGAATCTATAAAAGGCCCCCAACTAGAAGGATTTGTCCGTACCACCCTTCTCAACCTATTGAAGATTGAAACGGCTTGCGCTGATATTGTAATTGAAAGAATACACAGAGTGGGAGCCCCAACAACCCAGGACCAATCAAGACCGAGAGTGGTGATAATGAAGGTGCTTAATTTTCTGCATAGACAACTAATCTGGAATGCATCAAGGAAAGTGCAACCGTTGAAGTGGGAGGGGCATTTAATAAGAATTTTTCAGGACTTCTCCAGTGAGGTGTCCAAAGCCAGACGGGCATTCTCACACATTTGTACAGAGTTGATAAAAGCCGATTGTAAATTTTCCATGTTGTTTCCTGCACGCCTTAGAGTTTTTACGGACTCTGAGACCCACGATTTCACAGAAGCCAAAGAAACAGAAGTTTTCCTCATCAAGAAGCGTATAATTACTCGCCAAGACACCCCAAAAGGGAACTCTTCCAAGAAACCTGGCTGAGTATATTTATTATAAGTTCTGGGCACGGAATGCACTAGAATTGCTCATGTTCCTGATATAATTGAGGGAATCTGGGCGTTTAGGTGGAGAGGTGGTGGAGGTATTTTTCCTCCTCCCCTACCCCACCTTACAACTTTGGAGTGGTAATAGAATACCTAGGTTAACATTGTTTTGGTTGCTGAGTTAAATTTAATCATTTTACTGTTATACTAAGAGCTGCCGAGGACGGAGGCAATGACGCTATATGTCTAATAGAATACATCTTATATTATTGTTGCTTATAAATTATTGCTATGTGCAATTACACCTGCACTTAGCAAGGCATTGCCGGAAGTTCCTTGAGGCAAAGGTTACTAAAGCTGCATGTGTAAATAAGTTTTCTACCCCCCCTGTCTATGTTCATGTGCTATCCCTCATGTCTTTCCCCAGGATTACAACGGCAGTTTGAATGGAGATATCTAAAAATGTTATATAATGTCTATTAATATTAGCAGTTTGAATATTAGAGGCATACACACCCCTAGTAAACGGCGCAAATTATTGATGTATCTGAAGAAGCAAAAAGTTGACTTGATTTGTTTACAAGAGACACATTTAATGCCAGAGGAGGTCAAGAAATTAGGAATGCTTGGTTGGGAAGTTTTGGGTTCAGCATCACTCAATACAAAATCATGTGGTGTAATTACTTTAGCTAGAAAATCTCTGGGATTCAAGGCTATGTCTGTTGTCTCTGATCCTAACGGTCGCTATGTTTTCACAAAGGTAACAATTGAGAACTACACTTTAAACATCGGAAACATTTATGCCCCAACTCAATATAAAAAGTCATTCTTCACTGAAATACTTGCCAAACTCCACTCATATGACCCGACTACCCTCATATTGTGTGGTGATCTCAATCTCATTTCCTCAAACTACCTGGACAGATCCCCTCCCCAAAAAATTCAGAAACCCCTTCCTAAAATAGGTATCCCCTATATATTAAAATCTCTGAATCTTATAGACTCATGGAGAGCTCTAAACCCAATAGAAAGAGAATTTACCTGTGTCTCCCTGACACATAAAACATGCTCAAGAATAGATTATATATTAGTAGCAGAACCCTTATTTCCAAAAGTCAAAATCGCAAAAATAACCTCCCCAGTCCTTTCTGACCATGGCATGGTGTCCATCGAGCTTGAACTCACAAAAGTCAGCTATGTCAAACCCAGTTGGAAATTCCCATCGCACCTCATACAGTCCAAAGGGCTACGTGACGCATTACTCAAAGCATGGCAAACATATGCAGCTGCTAATGCTCAAACAAAAATGTCTAACCCTACTTTATTTTGGCAGGCTGCAAAAGCTGTCATAAGAGGAGAGATTATAGCATATATATCAGCAGAAAAAAAAACACATAATGTAAAATATACAGAAATACAAACCAACCTTTCGGAAAAGTACCAAATTTTTAAACAGGGACCCACTGAGGAAACAAAGCGGGAATACCAGGTTGCAAAGATCCATTTTGAGGAATACCTAAAGACACAAAGTGATAAATATCTTTTTAACATTAACTCCAAATTCTATAGGTTTGGAAATAAAATAGGCTCTATGCTAACAAATTTATTACAAGGCTCGAGGAAAAAAATCACGGTCCATCCTTTGGTTACAGAGGATGGCTCTCTTACAAAATCAGACACACAAACTGCTGAAGTTCTAAGAGCCTTTTACGAGAAATTATATACACCCCCACAAGAGGTCGTGGAGGATCCGATGACTGCAGAGATGCATTCTATTGATACCGAGGACCAGCCACGTCCAAATTCCTATTGGAGCACCCTCTCCCTCTTGCAGGTACCGGAGGATCTTAAAAACATTTTGATTTCCCCCATTACACTGGAAGAGGTGACGACTTCCATTAGAAAATTAAAATTGGCAAAGGCACCAGGCCCGGATGGGTATGCAAATGAGTTTTTCAAATTTATGGAACAACACATAGCCGAACCATTGACGGCATGTTTTAATCACATAATGGAGCGCGAAACCCTTCCGTCATATTTTTCGGATGCCATCATAAAAGTATTACCAAAGGAAGGCCGAAATTTGAACCTGGCTGGTTCATACCGCCCAATCTCTCTGCTGAATATTGATTATAAATTATTTGCAAAAATATTAGCAGAGAGATTAAAGCGAGTTTTACCGTGGATAATACACAAAGATCAGACCGGCTTTATAGCTGGCAGACACTCGGTCTCAAATGTCCGTAGAGTCTTGGCGGCTATCCAGCAATCGAATGCCTCCTCGACATCCCTGAGCGAACAGCAGATGGTTTTAACGCTAGATGCCGAGAAGGCATTCGACCTCGTGCTATGGCCACATATGTTTAAAACACTGCATCAATTTGGTTTCCCCCCTAAATTTATACAGCTAAATCAAATGATATACACAGCTCCGAAATCAACTATATCTTGTAACGGAATAACATCACCCGAATTTAAACTGGGGAGAGGCACCCGCCAGGGATGTCCTCTGTCGCCTTTGCTTTTTGCAATTGCGATAGAACCCCTGGCGGTGGCAGTCAGATCTTCCCCACTAGTTCATGGTATCAGGATTAACTCGGAAGAACTTAAGATTGCCCTATTCGCAGACGACACTTTAATATTTGTATCCAATCCGTCGGTTTCTATTCCGGCGTTGCTGCACCTAATCGGCTCCTTTGGACAGATCTCGGGGTATAAGGTAAACCTCTCTAAATCGGAAATATTACTGTTGGGTAAATCCAACCAACATAATCTGCAACACATGGACACCCCGTTTTCTTTCACCAGCTCCCATTTCAAATATTTGGGAATTCAAATAAGCGCCAATCTATCTAATCTTTACCCATTAAATTTTTCACAAGTTATTAACAAGCTGACGACAAAATTAGTGGCCTGGAAGGACTTACCTATTTCCTTACTAGGCAGGATAGCTATAATCAACTCAATAATCTTTCCCAAGCTTTTTTATTTTATGCAAATGCTTCCCATCAAATTACAAAAATCAGACATAGTTCGGTTAGACACACTATTTTCAAAATTCATATGGCAGGGAAAACGCCCTAGAATCGCTAAATTAAAATTACAAACACCCAGAAGTGAAGGTGGCTTAGGTCTCCCAGATTTAGAAAGCTATTCTTCTGCCATTTTTTTCAGATACATTAGCGACTGGATCCTGAATAAGTCCACGTACACTGATTTTGATCTCGAGCGAGCTGTTTTTTACCCATATGCCCCAGGTGCACTGATACAAGCAAAATATAAAGACATACCTGCAAAACTGAAGTTACATGTTTTATTCCATGATACATATCAAAATTGGATAGGTATGAATAAGACATGTAATAGATACCCACTTATATCCCAATTTATATCTATCTGGGGTAACCCTTCATTTCCCCCCTTGATGATTAACGCTTCATTTAATACATGGCGAAAGAAAGGTTTGGAAACATCAAACAAGATTTTCGACCCAGGAGGCTCCATATTTACTTTTTCAGACCTGATGCAAAAGTACTCCTTACCCAAGTCACATCAATTTATGTATTTCCAAGTGAGACACTTCTTGACCTCAATTAAGGCTCCTCCTCCAAATACAACTCAAGTCATCTTTCCCTCACAGATTATCTCAATTGATTTGCTTCTGAACTTTGTGCAATCAAAAAATTACAAGGTGAAATATTTGTATATGCTCTTGGTAAAGAAACGTTGCACAGAACATGTCCAATGGAGAATA
This sequence comes from Crinia signifera, assembly GCF_055691185.1. Lineage (NCBI taxonomy): Eukaryota > Metazoa > Chordata > Amphibia > Anura > Myobatrachidae > Crinia > Crinia signifera. The sequence goes on along the minus strand of NC_139220.1, from coordinate 308,528,064 downwards.
CTGAGAGACAAATGGGCCACTGATATACCCTATATTACTCAGATAGATGATCTGACTGGGCTGTGTGAAACTTCCTTTAAAGCTTTACAGTCGACATATTTGCAGGAGGTTTATATACGCACTTTACATAGAGCATATATAACTCCTCACAGGCGGAAGTATATGATAGCAGAGGAAACAGGTGAATGCCCTAAATGCAGGGTGGTTAAAGCAGATTTTGCACACTGCATGTGGCAATGTTATAAGATAAATCGTTTCTGGCATAAAGTCATCAACTTTCTTTTCGATGTGTTTCATGTACGTTTTCATGTTGAACCACTGGCCATTATGGGCCTATCTTTTGACAAATGGCAATTGGATGGAATCACAAGCAAGGATTTACCACTGCTGATACTAACTCTAACAATAGCTAGGAAATGTATACTCATTCACTGGACGGTTAAAACAGCACCACAACTAGCGGATGTTAAACAAAAACTGCTGCACATACTTTACTTTGATAGGAGATACGCAAAGTTGGACCTGACGCATGGTTCAGCCAGATTTTTTAGAAAGTGGTCACTTTTCATTGACTCTCTAGACCCTGTAGTAAAATCACATGTCATGTCAGTCTTTGAAAATGCTTGACATTCTCTCTTTTTTTTTCTCACCTTCTCTGGGATTGTGAACCCCATAGTGTAAAGGAGTTAAATTAAAGGTGGATTGTCTCAACACACCACTCTTGCGACACCATTCTTGATGTATTATCCCTCGAAATGTATTTTTAGTGTAAGTTGTAGCATCAAATATAGACAAAACTATAATCAAAATTATCTTAAATTGAACTGCAAAGGAAGGTCTGTATACTGCCCAATCACTCCCCCCCCCCCTCCAACTCCTCTTCCCTTTTAAAGACTTCTTTATACCCTTTACAATCCCCACCTCCTTACCTCACACAGTCTGTCTTAACCCAAATCACAACCCCTCCCCCCCTTCTCTTGTCTTTGTCTTATGTTTGTCTGGTTAGGTCTACATGTTATTCAAGTTTTGTTGTGTGATAAATGTCTCTATAGGTATAGAAATTGACAGGAGTTCAATTGGACTGTTGTAAACAACCGAAATAATTAGAAAAGTGAAATGTTTATATAAAATGTTTATATATACTGTTGATGAATATCGTTGACATAAAATGTAATGGAAATATTTACCGAGATACATTGTATGATGTAATAACATATAATATGATGATCTAACATTGTTGTCTTTAAGTTGAAAAATTTTCAATAAAGAAAGTTAAAAAAAAAAAATATAATGTGTACTTGTTAAGTCACTGGACTGCTCTTTGGGTCAGAAACATTCTGCTGGTATGTACATGACTTCGTCATACCACACATTTCCAGTACTGGTACTTAACTCTCCTTTACTCTGACAGACACATTCTCGGTGGACACATTACATTACCAATCGGCATCCACATGGATGGTAAATTGTAAAAAATGTTGACCTTCTCATGAGTCGACCATTGTAAACTTGTGTATGTAGACTTTTGTCAACGTTGACCTTTTGGTGTCAAACTATTGACCGTCAAAGTAGATATTGTCAACCTATTATCCGGATCCCTGCAGAAGATGCCTGTCCCACTAAAGGTGGACATTAGAAACCCTTCAGCAAGGCCTCAGACATCAAATTAAATGATGTGTTGGCTAGTAGCCATTGCATCACACCCATTTCATGGTAATCCATTGATAGATGGCTACTATCTGTGCATGGTCATAAGCAGTCTGAGCTTCACAAGTATGCTCATAACCTAAGCCATGGACACCACTTTCATATTTCCTTTGTTTTACATACCTGTAACTTTTTTGTAGATTCCTTAAAAATCAGGATGCCACCATGTCCATTTTGGATGTTTCGATGATGACCGGATTCGCTGCAGATAAAAATGACCTAAATCAGGTAAGTTCCAAGGCCAAGAAAGTATGATAGCAAATATGGATATAAGGGTCTCATCAAATGAACTTAACGATACCCAGCATGACCTGCTCCACCATAAGGCAGCTTGAGGCAGCTGTCTAGGGGTTTCAGAATCTAGGGGGGCTCTCCTGAGTCTGACTATCATAACATTCGGGGTGACATCTTTGTTGAACTTACTGGACACGGCAGGTGTTGAACAGCTAAGGTGCAACCTCCACACATTAGGATCTGGAAAGTCAGTATTGATGTGTGGGTGATGGTAGCACTAAGCTGAAGTTTTGCCTCTGGTGCAGTAAGACCTTGCAACGGCCTTGACAACCAGCTCCACGATCCTAACAAACTAGTCTAATTTGCTCCATATAGTTGTATAGCCATAAGAAGAGACATACAGATACTGTATTGGGTTCATGTAAAGACAATGGTCATTCTGGATTAAAACTTTGACCCGCTAAGACAAGATTCGGTACTTGTTTCCTAGCACGGCCACAACGATTTAGATCGTTGTGGTCGTAAGATAAAAAATCGGATCGATCGCATCGCATGCGATTTGGTCGCATGCGATGCGACCGATCCGACCGACCGATTTTTCACCCGATTTTTTTTTTTTTTTCACTTGATTATTTTCAATTGCCCCCCCAAATGTTACTAAGTGGGCTAGACCCCACGATAGACGTCAACCCGAAGCGTGGCGAGCGCAGCGAGCCCGCGAGGGGCGGCGGTGCGCGTCCTCCGACCTTTTCATTCCCCTACTATCCACTAGGGCGTGGAGTGAGAATAGAATAGTGTGGCGAGCGCAGCGAGCCACCGAGCCCGAAGCGTGGCGAGCGCAGCGAGCCCCGCGAGGGGACGCGTATAACTTCACAGGTATACGCGTCCCCTCGCGGGGCTCGCTGCGCTCGCCACGCTTCGGGCTCGGTGGCTCGCTGCGCTCGCCACACTATTCTATTCTCACTCCACGCCCTAGTGGATAGTAGGGGAATGAAAAGGTCGGAGGACGCGCACCGCCGCCCCTCGCGGGCTCGCTGCGCTCGCCACGCTTCGGGTTGACGTCTATCGTGGGGTCATGGCGGGCACATAAAAAATGTGAAATGGGTCATATTGGCCCATTTCACCTTTTTTATCATTTTTCCCTATGTGAGATGGACTTAATCAAGTCCATCTCATCTTGTGCCATTATAATGGCACAAGACCGACAAGATCCTCCCGATTTCAATGTTAAAAGATTTTTTAACATTGAAGTCTATGGAAAAATCGGGTCAATCGGTCGGTCGCATCGCGGCCGATTTTAATTGGTCGCGACCGACCGATTGACCCGATTTCTGTCAATCAAAGGGAAAAAATTGTTAAAAATCGGCCACATCGTGAGGATCGTGTCCCTTAATTAAGAGCCACGATCACTCACGATTGTGGCCGTTCTAGGAAACAAGTACCCAAGATTCTTACATCCCTACACTGTTGATTTGTTTCCATTTACATGTTTTAGTTGGCAACATTTAGGCTTATCATCTTCCACTGCAAACTTAGTAGCCTGTAACTTTATTATTATTATTATTATCCTTTATATGGCGCCACAAGGGTTCCACAGCGCCCAGTTACAGAGTACACATAATCAAACAGGAAAACCGTGACTTGCAGTTGAAGACAATACAGGACAAATACAGGGTAAATGATTATAGGAACAGCAGCCAATTAGTGCAACATAAGTATCCAGGTGGCAGCAGACAGCGGGCTTTGGTGCAGTCGAAGACTACTGAAGTAAGAAAGGATAAGCACATGAGGTAGGAGGTCCCTGCTGGTGAGAGCTTACATTCTAAAGAAGGGCAGACAGACAGGGGTGACACCGGAGGGGTAGACAGGGCGAGGTAACTGTCCAACATTCATGATTTTTATGGCATCTTATAAATAAATTATACTGATGGTAGCCAGATTAATAAAAAAACATTAAACCACTATATTGTACTGTATTACATCACAAAAATATAAATGATCTAATCGCCATATTTTGCAAGAATGATATTTGTGCTCTTAAGGAAATCACAGTTTAGATCCTCTGGGCGTAATACAGAACTAACCTGCCTTGCTCAAAAGTTTTCACCTGATCTGTCAATTCAAAAACTTCCTTTGATGATCAGTGTGATGCGTTTAGTTCTTTCTTCATAGAACGTTACACCCGAAGAAGAGTCATTTTCAAGGATATTTAAATAGATGGTTCTTGTGGCGGCTCTTACACTTTTTGAGGAGGAGGCTGTTGCAATGCGCCCCTCCACTGCCGCCGCCGTGCTCCCCGCTCCTTCTGATCCCAGCTGCCGGTCCCCTGCATGGTGCTAGTGCATGCACAGTAACTTCATACACACTGCTCATGCACTGGCCTTTGCAGCAGCCCCAGAGGCTTAATCAGGTTCCTGGGTCCGGCACATGTGCAGTATCGTCTGCGGTACTGCGCATTCGCAGAACCAGTTTTGGGGGCTTCAGAGCATTTGCGCACAGAAAGGCATCCAGGAGGGAGGGAAAACCTCCCAATGGGGCTCCCACTGGATGGTTCTTATTCTTGCTATGAATTTACATTCTTCATACTGTATTATGAATTATATATTCCCCGATATCTACTCTACGATGATAGATTTATAGGTATATTACCATTTTTGTTATTTAAAATGAGTATTCCTTTTAACTACAGCTTAAAAACAGAGTGGACAGATACTTCTCCAACTACGAGATTAATAAAGGAGAAAATGATAAAAGCACATTAATTCTGTACCTGGACAAGGTGAGATTACATTCATTAACAAATTACTATTCTCTGTATCTTTCAGGTAACCTTTAACGTTTTTCCTCTAAAAATTGTGGATTTTAAATGAAGACCCATGTATCTATGTACCAATCATTGGCTTATATATATATTACATCCTCAGATATCCCACACAGAGGAGGACTGTGTAAAGTTTAATCTCTACCAGTACTTTGAAGTTGGTCTTATCCAGCCAGCGTCTGTCACAGTGTATGACTATTACTCCCCAGGTAAGGGCTTATCCAGCCAGCGTCTGTCACAGTGTATGACTATTACTCCCCAGGTAAGGGCTTATCCAGCCAGCGTCTGTCACAGTGTATGACTATTACTCCCCAGGTAAGGGCTTACCCAGCCAGCGTCTGTCACAGTGTATGACTATTGCTCCCCAGGTAAGGGCTTATCCAGCCAGCGTCTGTCACAGTGTATGACTATTACTCCCCAGGTAAGGGGTTACCCAGCCAGCGTCTGTCACAGTGTATGACTATTACTCCCCAGGTAAGGGCTTATCCAGCCTGCGTCTGTCACTGTGTATGACTATTACTCCCCAGGTAAGGGCTTATCCAGCCAGCGTCTGTCACAGTGTATGACTATTACTCCCCAGGTAAGGGCTTATACAGCCTGCGTCTGTCACAGTGTATGACTATTACTCCCCAGGTAAGGGTTTATCCAGCCAGCGTCTGTCATAGTGTATGACTATTACTCCCCAGGTAAGGGGTTATCCAGCCAGTGTCTGTCACAGTGTATGACTATTACTCCCCAGGTAAGGGATTATCCAGCCAGTGTCTGTCACAGTGTATGACTATTACTCCCCAGGTAAAGGCTTATCCCATCAGCGTCTGTCACAGTGTATGACTATTACTCCCCAGGTAAGGGCTTATCCAGTCAGCGTCTGTCACAGTGTATGACTATTACTCCCCAGGTATGGGCTTATCCAGCCCACGTCTGTCACAGTGTATGACTATTACTCCCCAGGTAAGGGCTTACCCAGTCAGCGTCTGTCACAGTGTATGACTATTACTCCCCAGGTAAGGGCTTATCCAGCCCACGTCTGTCACAGTGTATGACTATTACTCCCCAGGTAAGGGATTATCCAGCCAGCGTCTGTCACAGTGTATGACTATTACTCCCCAGGTAAGGGATTATCCAGCCAGTGTCTGTCACAGTGTATGACTATTACTCCCCAGGTAAAGGCTTATCCCATCAGCGTCTGTCACAGTGTATGACTATTACTCCCCAGGTAAGGGCTTATCCAGTCAGCGTCTGTCACAGTGTATGACTATTACTCCCCAGGTATGGGCTTATCCAGCCCACGTCTGTCACAGTGTATGACTATTACTCCCCAGGTAAGGGCTTACCCAGTCAGCGTCTGTCACAGTGTATGACTATTACTCCCCAGGTAAGGGCTTATCCAGCCTGCGTCTGTCACAGTGTATGACTGTTACTCCCCAGGTAAGGGCTTACCCAGTCAGCGTCTGTTACAGTGTATGACTATTACTCCCCAGGTAAGGGCTTATCCAGTCAGCGTCTGTCACAGTGTATGACTATTACTCCCCAGGTATGGGCTTATCCAGCCCACGTCTGTCACAGTGTATGACTATTACTCCCCAGGTAAGGGCTTACCCAGTCAGCGTCTGTCACAGTGTATGACTATTACTCCCCAGGTAAGGGCTTATCCAGCCAGCGTCTGTCACAGTGTATGACTATTACTCCCCAGGTATGGGCTTATCCAGCCCACGTCTGTCACAGTGTATGACTATTACTCCCCAGGTAAGGGCTTATCCAGCCAGCGTCTGTCACAGTGTAGGACTAGTGTATGGCAGGTACTTATTACTGAGGACTGGGCTTATTGGAGGATCCCAGAGGGGCACTTGCAAAACCATTTTTTTTTTAAACAGTATAGCCCCTTTTTTCCCCTCTTTACAGAAAACCGCTGCACTAAATTCTACCACGTGGATGAGGACAGTAAGCTACTGGGTAGGATCTGCCGCGGAGATCTGTGCCGCTGTGCTGAAGGTAATATACATGGTAGAGCATTAGTCTGGGCATCTAACTGTAAATTGTACATATAGGACCTCATTCTGATTGCCTCAGAAAGGGGCAAATGTTTGTGGCTCTGCGCATGCAGGGATGCAGTCATTTGATCTACAGCATGATGGTCGACACCATTAGGTCGACATGGGAAAATGTCAACATGGGTCTATGTCGACATGGGGAAAGGTTGACATGGTTCTGGGTCAAGAGGTCATTAGTTCGACAGGTCATTAGTTCAACAGTGTCTAGGTCAAAAAACGCATGCGATGCGACCGACGCGATTACCGCGATTTTACATAGGGAACAATGTTAAATGGCCCACAGACCCCAAATAGCCACCCTGAAGTGTGAAATGGCCCCCCCAATTGTTAACGCCACCCCACGAACAACGTCAACCCGAAGCGTGGCGAGTGCAGCGAGCCCGTGAGGGGCGGCGGTACGCGTCCTCCGACCTTTTCATACCCCCACTATCCACGTCGGCGTGAAGTTGAGAATAGAAAGTGCGGCGAGCGGATGCGGATACCTGTGAAGCCCGCGAGGGGACGCGGATACCTGTGAAGGTATCCGCGTGCGCTCGCCGCACTTTCTATTCTCAACTTCACGCCGACGTGGATAGTGGTGGTATGAAAAGGTCGGTGGACGCGTATCGCCGCCCCTCGCGGGATCGCTGCGCTCGCCACGCTTCAGGTTGACGTTGATCGTGGGGTGGCGTTAACAATTAGGGGGGCCATTTAACACTTCAGGGTGCCTATTTGGGGTCTGTTTCCTATGTAAAATCGCGGTAATCGCGTCGGTCGCATTGCATGCAATTTTTTGGCCGCATGCGATGCAATCGATTTTTTTACCTTGCGATGCCTACGATCAAAATCGTGGGCGCCGTTCTAGGTAAAGAACAGGCCTCCTTTGCATCTGGCTTTGGCAACCTGCACAGTCGCCGACCCATTTGTACACATTGGTGCGGGCCAGAGGCAGACGGTGGCAGGGGCGGGGGACGCCCATGAAAATGCTGGGCATTCCCATGGCTATGGCCGATGCCCCCGTGGGTGGACGGTTGATGTCACAGGAAGCCGTCCGCCCCTTCAGGCAGGCACACGCAGTTCAGACCAACTTTTATTTTCTGAGCCAGAAGAGGGGGGGAAACATGCTGCAAAAACTGTAATTTAAAGCACCGAACCTATGGACTTAATGTTACCATGAACACATAATACATGCCCATGCTTTACACAGACAGAGCTAGTACATAGGAGGAACAAATAATCACCATGCACTCATTATACCATTCACTGCCACCTACTAATACTGCATATATACCTGTACTTACTACATAAAGCAGCATAAGTACAGTATGTACAGGCTTGCGTAGCATTGGGAAGCCAGGGATATGTTATGAATGCGGTTCCATAAAGAGACCTCAGACAGGAATTTCTGTCTAATTAAATACCAAGTATTTAGCCAAAACTTACCTCCATACTGATGACTTTATCTCTCGCGTTGCAGAGAATTGCTTCATGCAGCAGCAATTACAGACTGTTGATGCCAATAAACGATTTGAAAAAGCGTGTGACGTGGCCGTGGACTATGGTAAGGTCATGATGGATGTTATATGGATGGATGTTATATAATGTAGCAGCTGGAAACCCACAATTCACAATTATAATTTTGCCCTCCTATGGGGCATACACATGGGGGATTACAGCCCCATTTCTGAGCGATCTGTCCAGATCTGCTCTCGCAGTGGGATGACTCCGCTGTGCAATTCCCTTACTGCTGGCCTCCACTTCGCATTTGGGTCCATGGGCCTCTCACCCCACAGATTGGTACGTTTTTGGGGAGACCTGTACTCACCAAACCCCCCTCCCCCTCCCCTGTGTGTGAGCCCCTTAACCTCCATCTTCCCAGGTGTATGTCTCCGTGTGTGACACCTTGTCCCCCCTACCTAATCCCTGCTGTGTGACCCCCTTTACCCCTACCTCTTCATGTGACCCCCCTGTACCCCACAACCCCTGTTTGTGAAACCTTCCTTGCCCCCTACATCCTTTCTCTGTGTTTGATGCCTCCCTATTCCCCGTGTGTGAACCTGCACCCACTATTGCTGTGTGTGTGTATGAGACACCTACTTCTTCCCCAACCCCCTAATTCCCAGTCTATGAGCCCATGTACCCCCTTTATCTGTGTGTGTGACCCCCATGTAACCCCCTACCCCTGCGTGTGAAACCTTCCGGTACTTGTGTAGTTTCACGGCGCCACCGCGTGCACAGTCTGTTTGAAACTTGGCAGCTTCCCAGACTCTAGCCGCTCTAGCTGTTCTCAGCACTATGTTACCAGCGAGGCGTGTGCGCGTGCCGCTCTAGCTGTTCTCAGGGCAGCGCTACGTTATCAGCATAGCGTAGCGTCTAAATCCATCTAAACTCAGACTCCCTGCGACACCCCGGCACACGCCGACGTGGATAGTGGGGGTATGAAAAGGTCGTAGGACGCGTACCGCCGCCCCTCGCTGCGCTTCGGGTTGGCGTGGATAGTGGAATTTACAAGGTCGACAGCTGTTGCGTCGACTAATGTCATTGTGGACAGGTTTTAATAGTGTACCCCTAGACCCAACTAAATGTAGATACTTTAGCGTTTAAATTTAGATGTACCCCTAGACCCAACTAAATTCAGACGCTTCAGCGTCTAAATTTAGATGCCCCACCACCTTAGCGGCTTGCAGGGAGCCTAGATTCAGACGCTTTAGCATCTAAATCCAGAAACCCCGCTTCTTAGTGGCTTGCAGGGAGCCTGGATTCAGACGCTTTAGCGTCTAAATCCAGACTCTCCCTTCTTAGCGGCTTGCAGGCAGTGTGGATTCAGACGGTTTTGCGCCTAAAATTTAGCGTCTACATGGGGGACACCCCCTTTGATAGCGGTGTGCCGGGCTGTGTAGTTTAGAAGCCCCGACACGACAGCGGTGTGCCGGGGTGTCCACTTCACATGCCCCCGTTGTCAACGGTGCGCAGGACTGCCTATTTCACTGTGGAACTACAAGTACCACAGTGACCTGTCAGCGCCTGGGCAGACTGTGCGCGCGGTGGCGCCATGAAACTACACAAGTACCAACCTTCCCCCCCCCCCCCTATATCCTTCTTCTGTGTGTGACCTCCTACCTTCCAACCAATTCCCTTATATGTGGAAAATGGATTATTGGATAGGTCCCTGCGCTTCCACTGCCTTTAGGGTTCACATCAGTTGTATGTAACACCAGACATACACACATACAGATAAAACCAAACACAATACTGACAAATTCTTGGCGCAGAGTTTGATCCTCTATTATCATTTCTTATTGGTTGTTTCCAGAACAGAAAGAGAGATAGAACAACAATAGTGTAATATGGTAAAAACCATTAAAACATATGTTGCTTTAATATCCGATAATAGTTGAGACTCGTACCCTTGGATTTAGTCTATATTTCCTATTTCTGTTTTTGGTACTTATGGGCGCCCGATTTTTTGATTGTATGCCTTAACTTAAGGCATACAATCAGATGCAATGCAACGCAAATTTTCGGGAAAATCGCATCGCATCGCATGCAACCAAATCGCATGCGATGCGATGGACGCGATTTTCCATTGGATTCAAGAAAGTATCTTGTGCATAATGTTTCGTCCTCCATAATTTTTAAAGGTGCATAATGGGAAATAAATAAAAATAAACGGTACTTATGTATTATCGGGGTGCCCGATTTTTTGATTGGGTCGGAAAAATTGCATCGCATCGCATGCAACCAAATCGCATGCGATGCGATCAACGCGATTTTCCATTGGATTCAATGTTAAATGGTCCCTGTTCATACCCCCACTATCCAAGTGGGAATGGAGTTGATTTTATATAGTGTGGCGAGCGGGTGACGCGGACTGCTTAACATGTATTCAGCATCCGCTCGCCACGCTTCGGGCTCGGTGGCTCGCCACGCTATATAAAATCAACTTCATGCCCACTTGGATAGTGGGAGTATGAACAGGGACCATTTAACATTGAATCCAATGGAAAATCGCGTTGATCGCATCGCATGCGATTTGGTTGCATGCGATGCGATGCAATTTTTCCGACCCAATCAAAAAATCGGGCACCCCGATAATACATAAGTACCGTTTATTTTTATTTATTTCCCATTATGCACCTTTAAAAATTATGGAGGACGAAACATTATGCACAAGATACTTTCTGAGAGTTCCCCGTATTAAACAACTAAATACGGAAACAATGGAGATATGTGGAACGCAAACATGATCCCAAATGAACCGCAATCGTAACTTCCGCTTCCAGTGAGAGATGGAAAGTCGGAAGCCGGCAGAAAGAATCCTTGACACGCAGGACGTCTTACAGATGGACCGCATACGTCATGTCCGGCTCTGGGTGGATACCGGAGGCCGTAAGTATAGTCGCGGCATGATTACCGCGATTGGGAACATGTAGACGCTACAATAAGTAAAATGTGGAGCTGTTGGGGGCCATGTTGTTATGGAAAATTCCGGGATTAGATTGTTAGGATGATCCGTGTCTGGCATTAGGTTCTCCCCGATAGGGGTATAAATATGGGACTAAGGACCTTTCCTCTACATGCCTTGAAAAAGAAACCCTTTGCAGTTTTGAAACGTGTTGGTGGTGCAGAGGACCCACCGAAACTATCAGTGGGAAATTATCAACCTTTTTGAAATTATATACAAGAAAGGGTGTTATTACTACCTCGGAAAGTGAATACATCATGATAGAAAAACCTGCTATCCCAGTGGTATATATATTGCCTAAAATTCATAAAAATGTAACAAAACCGCCAGGCCGACCAATAGTGGCTGGCACTAACTCCATACTCTCTAATCTATCCCATTTTTTAGACAGTCTGTTACAACCTATGGTACAGAAAACCAGCTCTTATTTAAAAGACACCATAGCTACCATCGAGGTCTTAAAAAGTACTGAGTGGGAGGGGGGTTATACATTAATAACATCAGATGTAACCTCCCTCTACACTATTATCGATCATAAGAAGGGTTTGGAGGCAGTCAAGTTCTTCCTTGATCAAGAAACTATGGAAGAGGATACCAAACATTTCATTTTGGAGGGCATATCATTGATACTGTCTAATAATTATTTCTGGTTCCACGGGGACTATTATTTACAACTTACCGGCACCGCTATGGGCACCAGGCTGGCACCAAGCTATGCTAATTTATTCATGGCATGGTGGGAGACCCAGGCGGTATGGGGTGGCCATCCGTTTGGTGCCAGCCTGGTGCTGTGGCGTCGATATATCGACGACATATTGTGCGTCTGGAAGGGCAGTGAATATGACCTAAAAGTGTTCTGTGAACATCTAAATGCAAATGAACTTGATATTGGATTAACTTTTGAAATCAGTCCAATCTCCGTGAACTTTCTCGATCTCACCATTTATGTTGAAGACGGGGTATTAAAAACCAGAAACTATGTCAAGAAGACTGATTGTAACTCTTTCATTGGTGCAGACAGTAACCACCATCGAAGTTGGCTCAAAAGTGTACCGGGGAGTCAGTTCCAGCGAATTAGCAGGAACTGTACCGACCTGGACAGATATGAGGAACAAGCTACAAAATTGGAAAAACAATTCCTCAGTAAAGGTTACCGTAAACCCGTGATAGAAGAAGCCAGAAACAAGGGAAAACAGCTACTCCTAAATAGAGATGATGTGGATAGAGTTGAAAAACAGAATACAAAAGCCACAGATGTAATGTTCATAACAAAATATACCAGCCAACACAAGCAGCTGGAACAACTTATAAAGAAACATTGGGGTGTCCTTACAAATGACCCTTTGCTTGAAAAACACATTAAAAAAACACCAAAATTTGTGTATAGAAGGGCCCAAAATGTTAAAGACACAATTGTTAACAGTGCTATCAACATACCATCTCCATTGGTGCGCATAAAATCTAAAGGATTTTATAGATGTGGTATGTGTAGCATCTGCAGAATTTGTAAGGGTTCTACAAAGTGTGTTCAGGAATATAGATCTGCGCACACCAAAAGAGTTTACCCCATCGATGATTTCATCACATGCGATAGCAAAAACTGCATTTATTTGTTACAATGTAACTGTGAGAAACAGTATGTTGGTAGGACCTCAAGAGCCTTGAAAATTAGATGGGCCGAACATGTTAGAAACATTAAGAAAGGGCTTGAGTCTAATAATGTTTCTGACCATTTCAAAAAGGTCCACCAGTGTGACACCAAACATCTTGTGTCATTTTGTGGCATAAAAATGGTTAAATCACACTGGAGAATCAATGATTGTGACCAGAGGTTGGCAAGGAGTGAAATGCAAACCATCTACACTCTCAAAACCTTGTCACCCTCTGGCCTCAACATGGATTTTGAATTAAAATGTTTCCTGTGATTGTTATCTATCTGCACAATATCCTCTCCATTGATATATCTTTTATCATTTTTTTATCAACTTTTTATAATCCATTTTTATCAGCTTTTATAATGTGTATAGCTATATGAAGTGATGATTATATTTATATTTTTTAAATATGCAGTTTCCTAATACTGTATAATTTTTGTCTTTTTATATATGAATATTGCTGAGTCTGAACACTCATAAATCCGGCACAGAGATCTCTAAAAACGGGGATATGAATACAACTTCCTGATATTGCGTTCCATACGATGCGCTTCAAATTAAGCTTCTGAGACAGGAACGGAATGAGAACCAGGAAGCGGCTAATGGAACGCAGCGCTATGCGCTCCACGTACAGACGGAGGGAGCCTACGTCACTGCCGCCTCCGGCTCAACCAGGAAGTACGCAGCGCAGGACAGTTCCGTCTTTGACTATGGCGCGAACTGAACCTGCTGCTGCGGAAAAGTACGGGGCTGGATTATGTGGATCTCTGTGAAATATATGTATGTTTTTTTACAAAAAACGAATGTTTTATTTGTTCTTATTTTTGTACAGTTTTGTATTAAGGGTGAACGTAGAAATATGCCATTTTCCCTATATTATGTCCCCTGAGCAATATATTCCTTGTTGACATTCCGGAGCAATCCGGTTTTGGTTTTTTGTATAACTGTTATTAGTGTATTGGTAGGACAGGTATAAATATCTGGTCTTAGGTTAACCACTCCACACCTTGAAAAAGGACCAGTTAGGTCCGAAACGCGTCGGTGCTGTGGAGGAGGCTGATCAGTGCCTTGGTCTTTGTTCTTTACCCACACTTTTGTCATCTTATTGGGACTCCTGTTCACCTCTGTACCCGGGCAAGTGATATAGGAATAAGGAGCTAAGACAAACAGGCATCTGTGAAGTCATTTTTATCGTTTTATTGTATTTTTTCTGGACTCTAAAATAAAACTGTGTACAACTTTTTGTGGAACCAGTTTTGGAGTGGATTTCTTATACAGTCAGAGGATCTAGGAGCCAGAAAAGAAACCTTTGTTTGCACATAGGGCACTGCTGAAAGGTGAGCCTTTATCCTTGTGGGGAGTGATTGTCTGGTGTATAACAAAGAAACCTTTACGGGCTCATAGGGCCTGGTCTTCAGGTCAGTACAGTATGAAAATACTGAAAGTCTAATGCAGATTTGAAGCTTGAAGTTACTGATTTCTGCTATATTTTCTATTTTTGGAGCTTATATCCTGGGTGAATACGTTCTACCTAAAGAAGGAGGAAGACAACATCTACCTCATTTTTCTGACAGCGCATCATTGTACACCCTCTTTGTTCTTTGGTTGTATTGAAAGTGGGGTTGGTATTCCCAGGAGTGCGCGGTGCAGCAGCCAGGTTTGGCGCAATCTACCTGTATAAAAATCTTTTGTCTGTGATTTTATATAGTGTGGCGAGCGGGTGACGCGGACTGCTTAACATGTATTCAGCATCCGCTCGCCACGCTTCGGGCTCGGTGGCTCGCCACGCTATATAAAATCAACTTCATGCCCACTTGGATAGTGGGAGTATGAACAGGGACCATTTAACATTGAATCCAATGGAAAATCGCGTTGATCGCATCGCATGCGATTTGGTTGCATGCGATGCGATGCAATTTTTCCGACCCAATCAAAAAATCGGACACCCCGATAATACATAAGTACCGTTTATTTTTATTTATTTCCCATTATGCACCTTTAAAAATTATGGAGGACCGAAACATTATGCACAAGATACTTTCTGAGAGTTTCCCGTATTAAACAACTAAATACGGAAACAATGGAGATATGTGGAACGCAAACATGATCCCAAATGAACCGCAATCGTAACTTCCGCTTCCAGTGAGAGATGGAAAGTCGGAAGCCAGCAGAAAGAATCCTTGACACACAGGACGTCTTACAGATGGACCGCATACGTCATGTCCGGCTCTGGGTGGATACCGGAAGCTGGAAGTATAGTCGCGGCATGATTACCGCGATTGGGAACATGTGGACGCTACAATAAGTAAAATGTGGAGCTGTTGGGGGCCATGTTGTTATGGGAAATTCGGGGATTAGATTGTTAGGATGATCCGTGTCTGGCATTAGGTTCTCCCCAATAGGGGTATAAATATGGGACTAAGGACCTTTCCTCTACATGCCTTGAAAAAGAAACCCTTTGCGGTTTCGAAACGCGTTGGTGGTGCAGAGGACGAGGTGAACTCCTGACTGACCCGGGTGACCAGCTTCCAGGGACGCCTGTTTGTTGTAATCAACATCTGCCTATTTCTCTACTTTTTTATTGTAGACAACATCACTCGGTGAGAGCAGGGCCGGTGTAAGGTTTCTCAGCACCCTAGGCAGAACTTCAACCTACTCCCCCCCAAAAATTAAATAAAAAATAAATACATTTAAAAAAATCATCTGGTCCTCACAGCCCCCCCGGGAAGGTGGGAAAGACCCCTGCTTTCCCTGGAGGCCCTCTGCACCCTCCCTTTTGCCACCCACAACTGAGTACAAGAAGGGGGGAAGCAAAGTAGGGAAGTATGTCTCAAGGGAAAGTATGGAGGTGAGGTCTTAGAAGTTCCACAGTCGCCACCTGCAGTAAGCACAACAAGGATCCTCATAGACATCCTTGATTTTTTTATTTGCATACTTGGTGCCGCCCCCCCCAGATCCCGGCGCCCTAGGCAGATGCCTAAAGCTGCCTAATGGTAGAGCCGGCCCTGGGAGAGAGTCAGTTGTTAACCTTGTTTTTATTGTAACTATTTTGTGAATAAAAAGCGGTACTTCACCATACCAGCTCTTTTATCTTATTTACATGTGACAACGAGAATTGGAGATACATAGAACTGTTAGTGACGTTACCGCTCCCTCAGGATACGATTATAGTCTACCCTGAAAAGTAGACTAAATCCAAGGGTACGAGTCTCAACTATTATTGGATATTAAAGCAACATATGTTTTAATGTTTTTTACCGTATTACACTATTGTTGTTCTATATCTCTTTCTGTTCTGGGCACAACCAATAAGAAACGAAAAGAGAGGATCAAATTCTGCGCCAAGGATTTGTCAGTATTGTGTTTGGTTTTATTCCCTTATTTGTATGACATTGTCCATACCCCTACCCCTGTGTGACACCCTGTAGCCCCCTACATGTGTAGCTGCCCTCTCTGTACAATGTGGGCACTTTTAAAATGTTGCTATGGGGTCCAGAACATTCTAGTTATGCCCCTAGCGACAGCATGCCGTATAAATCTAGTTATCACTGGTGCATCGCTGTGTGCTGAGCGATCTGTGCTGAGTATACTTAGTGACACTAGATCGCTCAGCACGGAGGCTGACTCACATTAGGGACAAATGTACTATAAAGCTTTGAAAATTGAAAATAGGTGATATTGCCCATAACAACCAATCAGATTCTGCCTTTCATTTTCTTGTAATAGAGAAATGATAGCTAGAATCTGATTGTTTATAGAAGCTTTAGTAAATTGACCCCTTAATGGGGCAGATGTATTAAGCCTGATGTAGATAATGTGGAGAAAAAGTCCACTTTATCTCTATTTTATCTCTTCACCAGGCTAAATACATCTGCCCCATTCTCAGGCCGTATTTTCGGACTGATCACGGCCGATCCTGGTCGAACACATTCCTAAAAAGGATTAGCCGTGATTGGCGATCTTTGTAATTTTTCCCCTACAGGTACATGTCAAACTTATATTCAATTATGAGGTTAGGGACAGGATTCACTTCTGTTTACCCTCATATTCTATGATTGGAAGCCACAAGCACTTTTGTTACATTGGCCATCAATAATTTGAATTGGTCCTGAAAACCCCAACCCAAGGCACCTTTGCAAGGCCACAACACCCAGTTTGGGAGCCGCTGATGTAACCCTTGGCTGTGATAACCTTATAACAAGTTATAAAAAGTTTCCATTGTTTAATTTTTTTCTCCCACAGTCGTCAAGACGAAGCTCGCTGCCATTGAGCTCAAGGAAAACTACGTCACCTATGTGATGACTATTGTTGAAGTCATAAAAGAAGGTAACTCAACCATGACACATGCAAGTCATCTATTCAAAACAGTTCTCTGTTTTTTTTTTTTTCTTATTTCCATTTATGGTGCATGGGAACCATCACATAGCTGGAATAGGAACTCAGGATGCTCCAGGCTAGATACTGGTTGGGCCATCTTTCAACCTAAGTTCATAAAAAAAAATAAAAAAAAAGTAGTTGAGGGTAATCTGGGCCCCTCAGTGACACTCAGCGTTAGGCAGGATCTTACCACTATGAATCGCACCGGATAATCCCAATTCTGAGTTCTGAGAAGCTGGTGTGTCAGTTGTGTTACATAGAGAATAAGCACAATGTTGCTGTTATTATCAAGATGGACCATATCAAAAATGTTGTTGAGTGAAGGGCGGTGACTGTAAATGGGAGAGGAGTGGGAGAGAGCTTTGGAAGTGAGTGTGAGGAGCTTGAATCGGATTCGTAAGGGGAAGAGGAGCCCGAAAGAGAGGAAGGTGGACATACAGTAGTACGTTTGGAAATAAGATGAGCCAGGCAGCAGCATTGAGGATAGATAGGGGTGGAGAGGGGAATGTGTCAGGGATTACACATAGGAGGAGATTATAGTAGTCCAGTCTGGAGGTGACCGGTGAGTGGATGAGGGTCTTGGTATCATTGAGTGTTCAGTTAGCAAGATTTGTCTTTATTAAATAGCCAAGGTTTCACAATAAGCAGTGTCCATCTTGTCATAGAACCACCTCTTATGTCTTGTAATATTATTAGAAAGTGGTGGATTATTGTAAAAAAACAAACAAACATTGTGATGGACGGTTACTACAACATTTTCCTGTATGGGATGTAAAAACATTCATTTAAACCCTTGAAATATGAATAACTCAATAATTTCATTATTCATCTATTTCATGTTTTCCCCTTTCAATCCCGAAAATCCCAGTATGAGGGGGGGGGGGGGCTTTTATTGTTCTGATTTTGTTCTGTCTTCTGTACGGTTATGGAGATCCGCGGTCACACGTCACTGTTTCCCAATCCTAGGCACAGAACTGAATATTATGGGCAAGAACCGCAATTTTATCAGTCACAAAAAATGCCAAAAAGCCTTAGACTTGAAAGAAGGACGAGAATACCTGGTCTGGGGCGTGAGTAAAGATCTCTGGAGCACGGGTCCTGAGTAAGTATCACTAAAGGAACATTGAGAAAGACAAATCACCGGTTGACTCTATTACAGTATGTATATAGATTAATAATGTGCAAATCTGGTGGTCTGCCAGAGCCATGTTGTATAATGCTATAGCGGTAGTGCAACATGGCCATAACATCACCTTATTAAATCTCTCACCCTTACACGGGTCCTCTATCTATCTATCTATCTATCTATCTATCTATATATCTATCTATCGTGTGCTGAGGGGCTGTTAAAGGTAGGGGCTGGAGCTGGGTGTGGGGTGGAGGAGGGCCCTGTCAGAGGCAGACATGGACTGTGGGGAGGGAGGAGGCTGAGCAGCTGGTAAAAAAAATGGTCTATCTCCATCCGACACTGTCTGGGGTAAATCTTGACTAATACATTGACCGGGGCCAGGGGCTGTATCTTTAATGTCAATTTTACTCTTTTAAGTATAGTTACAACGAACCCATGAAAGAAAAAAGCGGCACGCCCGTCACCTCATGCAAATTCTACAGCTGCCCCTGAGTTCTACTACAGTATATACATACCCTACTGTATAGCCTACTGTGTATCCTACTGTGTATTGTCAGTATTATATTTGTAACTGACATTGAGAGAATGGCATGCTAGGACAGAGCAGAGTAACACATTCATCTCCCAAGTTACATCACCTTCTGCAGCCAGATCACAGTCATACACATACTGCACATCTTACATTCTCCATTATCTGGACTTGCATCTCATCTTCACCTGACCACTTATGTAGTCACATGACCTATATAGACAAGCTCCGCCCTACCTGGGGCTGCGGAAATCCAGAGACAAGTCAGGACGGTCAGAGAAAAAAACCATATCACCCAGCTGGCCAATTCTCGAAGCCCCATGGGAACTGCCTCGCACTGAAGCTCCCCCTTTATTCAACCAAAGCTGTAATTGCTGTGTAAGTCAGAAGGGGGGTTGTGTTTCTGTCTGCAAGGTACATCGGAAATGGGCAGAATGAGGGAGGCGTGTCCATCCTTCCCATGCAGTGGGGGGGATTACCCCTATAATAGTCCTCCGTGGGATCTGGGAGCGTAGGCTACTTTGTATAGTGTTTTACTTTCACTAATATTATAATCTTTTTCTTCCTACAGGTTTTCTTACATGATTACCAAGGACACGTGGATTGAGTATTTTCCAGATAACAGGGAATGTCAGAAGCCTGAGAACGGAGACCGATGTGAGGAATTATTGAGCTTTGCAGACGAGTTGGTGGAACGCGGCTGTGCCCAGTAAATCACCACAGTCTTTGGAAATGTACTAAGATGGGAGTTATTTTTCACAAGGGATGTTGCTATGGACAATCAATCTGATACTACCTATTATCTTCTTGAAGGTGCTAAATAATTAGATTCTGATTGGTTGCCCATCGCAACAGCACATGTCAAATAGAACGCCCATCTTAATAAATTTCCCCCAGTGATTTTCTATAATAAAAAGTGATACCTTCTCTATTGTTAGCTCCTTCTTCTTTAAAAAACAAACAATTATCGGCTATATCCTATTGTTTGTAAAGAATTAACCATGCAGGTGTCGAATCCAAACCTAAACCAGGATTCTGGAACACACTGGGTTACCCTGAGCGGTCAACTGATTCTGTTTCAACAATCGGTAGAGAGAAGAGAGCAAGTACAACAGACAACATAAGCAGTGGTGGTTTTTACCTATGGGCTGCAATCATACACTAACCTATTGGATTGTATACTTGGAAGCTGCTAAATAAAGTACAAATCTTGCACTAAGGATCCCTGCGATGCGAGTAGTCCATATCGCAAGGCAAAATTGTATGTGTGCTGGTCAGTATTTTTGTCCTACATCGCATCGTGTCTAGGTCAAGTCGCACTCTGTGTAAGGGAATCGCATGCGATATGTACTTTACATATTTAAATGACATAATCTAGCCTTGTCCAAATCATAAGGTGCCCACAAACGGGGCGATGTTTGCTAAGTGCGTTTTGTATTTGATCGCATCACATCTAGTTCAAATCGCATTCAATACGCTACAACATCGTGCGATTTGAACCAGGGCCCCCATTCTAGTTGATTCGGTACCTGGTGTGTTCGCACGGGTGACCGATGTTTAAGCTCTGTGCATGCGCATATTCTCAGTACGGATGGTGGAATGGTTAGCATTACTGCCTCACAGTGCTGAGGTCATGGGTTCTATTCCCACCATGGCTCTAACTGTGCGGAGTTTGTATATTCTCCCAGTACTTGCGTGGGTTTCCTCCGGGTACTCCGGTTTCCTCCCACAATCCAAAAATATACTGGTAGGTTAATTGGCTTCCAACAAAATTAACCCTAGAATGTCTGGGTGTGCGTGTACATGTGGTAGGGAATGTAGATTGTAAGCTCCACCGGGGCAGGGACTGATGTGAGTGTCCAAATATTCTCTGTGCAGTGCTGCGGAATATGTGTGACAACTTACATAGGAATGGGATCATTCGTCCGACTGCATTTAGGTCTACACCATTAGGTCGACTTGCATTTAGGTCGACCTGACTGAAGGTAGACATTGGTTAGGTCCACAGGGTCATTAGGTCAACAGGGTCATTAGTTTCGACATGTGTTAGGTTGACAGGGTCATTAGGTCGACAGGTATAAGGTCGACAGGGTCATTAGGTCGACAGTGAAAAAGTTGACATGGGGGGGGGGGGCAGGATGGAGGCGGGTAGGGGGCATTTGCATGCGAACACCTTGCATTTCCAGGGCATACCCATGAAAACTCTGGGTGCCCCCACGCAAATGCAGGCAGGTGCGGGCGGGTAACATCACGGGACATCAGCTGCCCACCCAATTCTCGGACCCGGATGCCGCAACTCTGTCAGCCCAGACTGACTTAGATTTGCGAGCAGGGTTGAAATCATTTCGATGGTCACCGACCATCGAATGATTTCGGCACCACATGCTACCCTGCGAATGGATGTTTATGCGGCAGGCGGCAAAATCCCGCTGCTTAGCGATCCAGCCAGAATGACCCCCTGTAGGTGTTGCGCTCTAGTACAGAAAGTACTGCCTGCACATACTCTTTTGCCTTGCGACATGAACTACGCGGGAGCGATGCATTTTGAATGTGAGACACTTGCGCGCCCCATTTGCTGGCGATGGACGTGTGAGACGTTCGCATGTCCCTGACCCAGCGATCGGCGCGCCGGAGCTACAGGTCAGCGTGGCTCCATCTGTAAATCAATTCTTATGTAGTTCAAATAGCACAGTGTATAAAGCTTATATCACATAACACTGAAGGTAAAACTGCATTGCACACTGTATAGCACAACTGGCACCTAGCACTAATAGCACCGTGTGTGTGGGGGAACCTTCACATTTCCATTGTTGGAGCTACAGCTGTTTTGTATTATTGCTTCCTTTCCTCATTCTCGCTATCCCCAAACAATGGATACTCAATTATCTGATAGTGTCGTCAATAGACCTGGTGACCAGAGCCCAACAGTGTAACATAATGGAGCCCTACATACTGTATAGTGATGCAAATACTGATAATAAAGCCTATTCAGCACATCTCATTCACTGCAAAATGCCCATCCCGTATACTGGTGTGGGGTTCTAAGCATGCCATCAAAATATACATTGTTTTATTTTTGCTCTCATACTTCTCCAGCTTCTGACGTCAGTATGCATGCTGCAGCAATCGCTGAACTAAAATCTGCTCCATCTGTGCGTAGGAAGGAAGCAAAATATTACATACTGGATGGATAAACAACCAGCCAGTCAGCTCCCAAATGTCATTTTTTAAACCCAGTCTTTAACATGGAAGTTAGAAGCCGATTGACTGATTGTTTATCACTCTCCATTTTAGCACTTTTTGAAGCTTTATATATCTGGCCCCTTATACTTCTTTCACACCAGAAAATGCAGGGACCCACCCAGGAATACGGGCTAGGGACCATGTCGGGGCATTCACAGGTTGACACCTTTCACACCAGAAAAGTCCCTGCATTTTCTGGTGTGGGAAGGAGGCTGGGAGGAGGCAGGATGGTGGCAGAGGCGGGCAGAAGGTGGGATGTGGCGGAGAGTACTCAGCCCAGGTTTCTGGTCCTCGGTGCAGGTCGGGGATCCACACAGGCGGTGGGTGCAGATGACAGGTCAGACGGCGGGCGCAGATGACGCAGCTCACTGGCTGCAGTGAGGGCGCCGGAGAGCTGTGTCATCTTTATCCGCCGCCTGTCATCTGCCGCCGGCAACCCGGGTGAGTACCCCTTTCACTGCTCAAGTCACGTGTTGTTCTCGGGCCCAACCCAGGAATTTAGGCTGCTGTGAAAGGGGTATTAGGGATACCTGACCTTGACTGGGGGGATTTCGCTATGCATATATAAACATACATGTTATAATTGTAATATATGTGTTGGATGGATCCTCCTGGGATCAGCAGCGCAGTACTCATCAGGTGCCAGGCGATGCCCAGGAATGAGCATAGGTCTCCACATGCTCTTTCTATCACCCCCCAACTCACATTAGCCGGCGCCAGAACTCCCTCACACCCGGGTCAAGAGGGGTACTTGGCGGGGGAGAGACGCTGTGTCTCTCCCCCACCAAGAACCCCCCGGCCTAGCACCGCCGGACACTTCTCCCTCTGACAGCGTGGTCGGAGCACAGGAGCAGGTAAGGCTCTCTCTGAGAGCATTAAAACCGCTGTCATGCTGCGTGCCGGGGGAAGACAGGCCGCAGCAGCTGGGGTGGACACTGCTGCTTCCGGCAGGGACTCCACTACACCACAGGGGCCAGAGCACAGGCTGGATATATTTATCCATTTAAGGGGCTGACTATGCGCCAGTGGGGGAAGACAAGCACAGGGGGGTGGTGCCTAGCCTGCAGCACCTCCCCCAGCTTTGGGCGCCAATCTCTGCCACCCAGGAAGCTGTTCTCTCTCTTCCTGCCCCCTCAGAGACCGGCAGCCATCTTCTGCATCATGGCCAGAGTCTCCTGGAGTGCGGGTACAGTCTCTCCTGTGAAACCATCCACACGCTGTAACACTTTCACAGGCACCTACATCCCACTTCTCTCAAGGCCATCTTTACATTCGCTGGTCCAAAGACCCACTATAGTGGCAACCTGGGCTGCAAAGGCTATTCAACCTTGGCTACAGGTCCTGGAGGAAGAGCTTCCCCCTGATGCATCTAAAGATGCCAGGTAATGTGTTTCCCACATTAGACAGGCCGCTACATATATTATGGAAGCCATGTCAGATGCAGGAATCTTAGCTAAGGCGTCTACTAACTCTATACCGGCCTGTCGTATCATGTACGGTTTTTTGAAGGTATACTTGGGATATAGGCGCTTTCCTCACAGACTTTGATGGTTTCTACTTAGGTTCTTTTATAATGTGTATGGGTGGATTATTCTACTTTATAGACTTAGGGGAAAATTTACCAATATGAAAAACCTAGTTTTTCGTATTGGTATTTCCCTTACGGCTGCATACGACTGTTTGAGTCGTATGCAAAGTCGTGTTCCGGAGGGGAAATTACAAAGCAGTCTTGTACGACCGCTTTGTAACCCTCCGATGGTGTAACCATTCGTATTAGCGGCCGTATATACGGCCGCTAATACGAATAATTTGTAGCAGTCTGCACGGATCAGTCAGATCCGTGCAGGCTGCAAGGTGTAAAAAAAAAATTAAAAAAATAAATAAATGGAAAAAAAAACGGCGTGGGGTCCCCCCCACAGCCGAAACCTGCACCAGGCTGACGGAGCCTGGAGCTGGTAATTAAAAATCAGGGAACCCGACAAATAGGGGTTCCCCGATTTTTAACAACCAGCCCCAGGCTCCTGCTCTGGGGCTGGTTCCCAAAATACGGGGGACAAAATGAACCAGCCCCAGGCAAAACCAGCCAGCAGGGTAATGCCACAGCCGGGGGGAGACTTTTTATACAAGTCCCCCCGGCCAAAGCATTCATCCCTACCGACCAGTCAGCCTGGCCAGGGGCCCTGGGGGAGTGGGGACCAATAGTACACGAAACACACTGACACACATTTTAAATAAAAGTTTAATACACACATCACAAACACACTGATACTTACCTATCTTGATCCCGTCGGTAGGTCGCTGGCTCCGGTGTCGGCGGCTCCGGTGTCGGCGGCTCCAGTGTCGGCGGCTCCGGCGTCCTGTCTGAAGAAAATCCATGTTGGACCTGTGGAAGTAAATCCTACTCACCAGGTCCTCCATGGATGGTCTTCTGTCTTCTCTCTTCTTTTCCAGAGATGTTGCCTCCTCGACGTCTGGACTAAGAATGAATTCTAGCCAATCAGGATTAGCCTAGTGGCCAATCAAGAGCCAGTAAAGTCGGCTCCTGATTTGCTAGAATTCATTCTTAGTCCAGACGTCGAGGAGGCAACATCTCTCCAGCTCTGAAAGTCCCGTGAGCTGCCGGCAGCGTAAAGAAAGAAGACAGAAGACAGAAGATAAAAGAAATAAGTCCTGGAAAAGAAGAGAGAAGACAGAAGACCATCCATGGAGGACCTGGTGAGTAGGATTTACTTCCACAGGTCCAACATGGATTTTCTTAAGACAGGACGCCGGAGCCGCCGA
Source organism: Crinia signifera (assembly GCF_055691185.1). NCBI lineage: Eukaryota > Metazoa > Chordata > Amphibia > Anura > Myobatrachidae > Crinia > Crinia signifera. The sequence goes on along the minus strand of NC_139220.1, from coordinate 308,503,093 downwards.
CCCGGAGCCGCCGACACTGGAGCCGCCAACACCGGAGCCGCCGACACCGGAGCCAGCGACCTACCGACGGGATCAAGATAGGTAAGTATCAGTGTGTTTGTGATGTGTGTATTAAACTTTTATTTAAAATGTGTGTCAGTGTGTTTTGTGTACTATTTTTTTAACTGTGGAACTACAAGTGCCAGCGGGCCCTTTAATGCCCAGCAGGCTGGGACTTGTGGTTCTCCAAGTCCCAGCTTGCTGGGGAGGCTTGCTGGCACTTGTAGTGCCACAGTAAAAAACAATAGTTTAATCTTTTTTTTTACACTTAATCAGCCCGATGCCCACTGCCCAGGGGCATCGGGGACAGTACCAGGCTTCAGCCTGGTCAGGTAAGTCCTGGAGGGGGGGGGACCCCTTCATTGGGGGGGTCCCCACTCCCCCAGGGCCCCTGGCCAGGCTGACTGGTCGGTAGGGATGAATGCTTTGGCCGGGGGGACTTGTATAAAAAGTCTCCCCCCGGCTGTGGCATTACTCTGCTGGCTGGTTTTGCCTGGGGCTGGTTCTTAAAATACGGGGGACCCCTAGTCATTTTGTCCCCCGTATTTTGGGAACCAGCCCCAGAGCAGGAGCCTGGGGCTGGTTGTTAAAAATCGGGGAACCCCTATTTGTCGGGTTCCCTGATTTTTAATTACCGGCCCCGGCTCCGTCAGCCTGGTGCTGGTTATGGCTGTGGGGGGGACCCCACGCCGTTTTTTTTAATTTTATTTTTCTATTTTTTTACACTAAAGCCTGCACGGATCTGACTGATCCGTGCAGGCTTAAAGCAATTACGACAGGAAAATGGTGTTCTATTTTCCTGTCGTATTTGCGTGGGTGTTTTACACCACTTAGCAGCCATATTATCAGTATGGCTGCTTAGTACATCAGGAACCACCATTCTTTTGAATGGTGATTTCTGTCGTATCCTATCGATGGTGTAGGACATTCGTATTTGTAAATACAAATACGAATGTTCCATCTTTAGGAATACGAATTGTTGTATTTTTGGGATTGTAAATCCCGGAAATACAAATTCGTAAAAAAAAGGTGTATTTCTCCCTACGAATACACCTTTTTTCTACGAATCCATTTTGGTAAATGTCCCCCTTAATGTCAGGTAAGGAAAAAATATATGTATACTCCCCTTTCAGTCGATTTCGGTTCCTTTCTTTTTTTCAGGAGTGGTCGTTTGTATGGCTCCTCAGTTGATATATAAAGTCGGGAGACAAAAACATATACACGATCCAATGTGTAGATTAGTTTACTTCGATATTTAGGGAAACTTTATAATGTTTTCTCAGAAGTGGCTTTACTTAAACGCGTACCCAACGCACTTGAAAAAACAGCTTTATACACTTATCAAGGTATCTTTAGCTTTGGGTAGCATACCCATACTCACAATGAGGTCAGTGTGCAACACATAAAAAGGTATCTTTTCCAAGGAATTCAGGTTAAACGGTTTTAATTCCGTGTTGACTCCAATATTGACACTGCCCGCATCCTGGCTTTTATTATTATCTTTTATTATCTTGTATTGTGGAATAAAAACCGTTTGACCTGAATTCCTTGGAAAAGATACCTTTTTGTGTGTCGCACAGCTGACCTCATCGTGAGTACGGGTATGCTACCCAAACAGCTCATCTTTAGTGTATGCAGTGAAATTGTAGTCATCGCCTAGTGAGTGCATAGAAAACATTACCACTGATTGCTTAGCACATATATCGCTACCTGTGTATGGGTGATCTAGACACTGGAAAGTTCAATGGAAATCGCCTACCTGAGATTGCTTAGCACAAAAGGTTAGTCCACATCTCAATGTGTTTATGGCCCTTTAGGCTATGAGGGAGGAATAGGGTTAGGCATCAGGTAGGGAGAGTTAAGGCCCCCATACACTATGCGATTTGGACCCGTTTTCACCCAATTCAGATGAATCGGGCCATGAAATAGTCCCAAATCGCACATGTAGACATCCCGTCCGACCCGATGCGTGGTCCCCTGCACATCAGATCGGAGTCGGGAAGTCAGACGGACTGCAAATAAGATTTGCTAAATGTTATGTGCATACCGGGTGGGGGGGGGCGGCAGCGGGCAGGATACTTCCCCTCATCCACTAAAGGCCCACATATATTAGTCCAACTTAGTCGGACCTGTTTGTCCCAGCAGCTCCCCAGGAGGGGGTCACATGCGATTAAGCACTTCATGTGCCAAGTTTTGCATTTGATAAAACACATGCAACCCCCAGGGAGCTGCAGGTGGAGGGAGTAGGGGGTCACCGGCAAAGGGACGGAGGGATGGAGTGGCGGAGGGAACTAAGGAGCCAGGCAGGCCAAGTCACTACCCCAGGCAGCACCAGTGGGGGCACTTAAAAAAATAGCCCATAGATATGAATAGGAAGCCACTGATTGGCTGTGACCTCTCTCAGCCAACCCCCCCCCCCCCCCCACGCTCCCTCCGCCCGGATCTCTGGTCGCGGGCATCCCCCGCCTGCTGCCATCCCCCGCTCCCTGGTCCCTTCACCGCCGCCCCCCTCCACCTGAAGCTCCCCGGGGGTTGCATGCGATTTATCAAATGCAAAACTTGGCACATGAAGTGCTTAATCGCATGTGACCCCCTCCTGGGGAGCTGCAGGGACAATCTGGCCTTTCTAAGTAGGACTAATGTATCGTGCCCTAGCCCCTTTTGGAATTCTGCTCATCAGACCGCCATATGTATTTCACTATAACAGGTGACAACCTTATCACCTTCTATGGAAAGAGCGATAACCCATAACCTGCAACACCAGGTTGATTTTGCCATGTCATTTATTGTTTATTTTAAATAAATGGGTTTGAGGTGTCTAAAAATCGCACTTTTTTCAGACCAGGTTCTGATGGGCGAATTGGCCCAGAAGCAACTTTGGTCAAGTGCAGAAATGGTTAATTTTCTCACAGGTGTCCTCATCTCTATTCATAAACTGACCCTACATATATCCCAACATCATTAAGGACACCTGTGAGGGTTTGAGAGATGGAGATTGTGCAGAGTGGTGTGGAGTTGGCTCTTTGTGATTTTGCCCATTTGGATGAGCTGCACAGGAGGAGGGAGGAAGCTGCGTGCCAGATCCAGGTACCCCGAGTACTGCGTGCTTCACATAGGTATCGTGCTAGGCTGTAACTGGACTCCCTCTCTGATCAACAGGTTGTGGGGATGTTTCGGCTGAACCGCAGTAACTTGTTGGTCTTACAGATGTAGCGGGATTCATCTTTGCAGGGGATGGCGATGGCGTCGCCATCGCCATCCCCTGCCCCGCCGCCATCTGTATGCCGGAAGGGGACGCGCGCGCACGAGGTGCGCGCGCGTCCCCTTCCAACGGTGCTGCCCTCGGTCGCCCGGTGCCCACACTGGGCGACCGCACCCCCCCGTAGCCTCCTCGGGTCCCCCCCCTGCCCCTCGAGTGGGAGGCGGACAGTAATGCGTCCGCCTCGCCGCCCCGTCGCCCGGATACTGTGACGCACGTGCGTGGGGGACGCACGCGCGTCACAGTCAGATAGCGTCGCCGTGTTGCTGGCGATCCGCCAGCAGCATGCTGCTGGCGGATCTCCAGCAAAGACAAGGAAAGATTCATCTGTATATGAGCAGGTGAGAGATGACTTGGACCCTTACAGGGGTGCCAACTATGCAGTGTCTGGGCTGCAGAAATTAATGTGTGCCCTCTACTTCTTGGCCACAGTCTGTGACCTCTAGGTCATTGGGAGTCTCACGAGCCACTTTCTCTAAGCATTTCACTCAAGTGTTACTTGCTTTAAAGAAGTTGTGGCACACATATATCAGATTCCCACATTGTGAGTCCAAGTGGCGGGACCTTAAGGTGGCTTTCTAACGGCTCTCAGTATTCCCAAACGTGCTGGGAGCCATAGATTGCACCCACATTGGGCTTCGGGCACCACACGTGAGGGGACACGTCTACGTCAATAGGCATGGGCGGCACTCTTTGAACGTGCAGGTGGCATGTGATGCTACCCTGAAAATTCTAAGTGTGGTTGCAGGCTACCCAGGGAACTGCCATGATGCCTATATTCTGGCACTCAGCCCTCTGGGACCGATTCCAGGAGCAACAAATGCCAGAGGGCTGGCTACTTGGTAAGTACATTTTAACATATGCAAATGTTTGTCCTTTATGTATAGTGTTAGGGTAGCCTCTTTCAACTCAGTGGCCATTTTGGTCTTTAGTTGCCTTTTAATATCATTGAATCTTTTCTTCACATTTCTCACTATGCGTTTGTGGCTGCTGTAATGGAGTTCCACATGGCCCTCTTCCGCTGCGCAGGGGTTCGGTTATTATGTTTCCCCAGCAGCCGTCATATACAGGGATAATAGCCCTGACTAGTGTGGCATTTTCCTCATATGAAAACGGCACCTTCCGGCCAATTTGTGTGGCTGGAAGAGACCCGGGTGAGGTATATACACAGCTTGCCAGATGCCAGCTCATGGAAGTTGTCTGGGAGGTTTCGATATAATCGGTTCTTCAGAATCTTCACCAGGTTAAAGGACGGGTGTAATGACCCCAGATTCCTCTTTATGGCCTCCTTGGTGACTTCCTCACTCCTCCTCCTCCTCCTCACCTCCATCTTCCGCCACCTCAGGCCAGTCGACCTCAGATATGTGGCCCTCCTGCAGTTCCTCCTCTGACTGTGTGGTGAACAGGTCCTGTGTGAGTGGATGGGATGGGGATGCAAGAGGGTCCTCCACCTCTGCCTCTTAATGTGCTGCCTCTCAGCATGCCTCTGCTGCAGGGCCGTTTCTAGACAATTTAGCTCCCAGGGCGAAGGAAAAAAAATGCGCCCCCCCCCCAATGAAATACATTACATGGTAATGCGGAAATTGCGCGCGCCGGAGGTGCGCGCCGAAATAGGGGGTGTGGCTTAATTTAAAAGGGGGTGTGGTTTAATATAAGGGCGTGGTCTAGCAGGAAAACAATTACCTTACATCACACATTTGCATCCTGCATGACCAGACATTGGTTACCGCAGGAATTGTCATTGTCCTCCCGCACTCAAATTGGCCGGCTGAAGGCCACACAGGGACTTAGTACACCTCACAGATCAAGGCCAAACAATGACAGGCTACTTAAATCATTATACACTATTTATCCGTGATGACAATTACACATTACGCCGCACACCGTGATGACAATTACACATTATGTCACACACCGTGATAACATTTACACATTATGTCACACACACCGTGATGACAATTACACATTATGTCGCACACCGTGATGCCCATTAGACCCCACACCGTAATGGCCATTACAAATTATGCCCCACGCGCTGCTGACGCACAACTGATGCCGTTTACTAATATGCCCCCACAGTGCCAGATATGCCCCCACAGCGCCACACATATATGCCCCCACAGTGACAGCTATGCCCCCACAGTGCCACACATATGCCACCAGTGCCAAATATGCCCCCACAGTGCCACAAATATATACCCCCACAGTGCCACACATATGCCCCCACAGTGCCACAGATATATGCCCCCACAGTGCCAGATATGCCCCCACAGCGCCACATATGCCCCCACAGCGCCACATATGCCCCCACAGCGCCACATATGCCCCCACAGCGCCACATATGCCCCCACAGTGCCACACTTATGCCCCCATAGTGCCAAACATATGCCCCCACAGTGCCAAATATGCCCCCACAGTGCCACAGATGTATGCCCCCACAGTGCCAAATATGCCTCAACAGTGCCATAGATCTATGCCCCCACAGTGCCAAACTCACTGTTTCTGTGTCTCCCCCTGTGCCATCGCCTCTGCTGCTGCTTCCTTGGGGAGTGCTGCTGCAGCGCTGATTCCTTGGGGAGGGGAGCGGAGCGCATCGCGCTTCTTTCCTTCCCCTTCACTGTGTAGTGTGCACTTGTCTGTCCTGAGCCGTCGCCCATCAGCCATTCATACCCCGCGGGCTGGCTCCTTATTGGCTGCCAGCCCGCGAGCGCTGATAGGCTGACAGCCCAGTGACACACTAAGCGAGGGGGAGGGACAGACGCGCGATGCGTTCCCCTCCCCTCCCTCTGCTTGTGTGTGGACGCCGGGGAGGAGGCTGCTGCGGCATTGGGGAAGCTGCAGGGCGCCCCGGCTGTCAAACAGAGGCGGACAAGCCGTGCGGCGCCCCGGGCTGCTGCACGGCTTGTCCGCCTCTAGAAACGGCCCTGCTCTGCTGCCTCTCCCCCTGGCTCCTCTGGTGCTGCTGCTGCCTGCGACTGGACCACTGCTGCCTCTGGCACCTGCACTCACTGCCACTCCTCTCCCAGACATCACTCCTCTCAATGCTCCTTACTCCCTTTCAAAGGTCAAAATGGCGCCTGTGCCCCTTTATATAGGGGGGCGTGATGCATAATGTAGAGGACTTAGGTGGGCCAATAGGTTAAGGGTAGGGTTCCCACCTCTCCCGGATCTGGAGGCAAACCTCAAGGAGGCTTTTTCAGTTTCCCGGATTCCGGGATTCTCCCAGAATTCGGGTGTTTGAAAAAGCCTCCATACACTATCTCTTTCCCCAGTGCGGCAGCGGCAGATGAGAGGCAGTCTCTGGCGATGATGCGGGAGCGTGCCTCAGAGCTCAGCATTCATCGCTGCCCTGTACACACTGGGCGGCTTTTCAGCTGAAAGGAGCTCAAACAAGAAAACTGAGCTGCTTTCAGCTTAAAATCACCCAATGTGTACTGGCCTAAAATCTCTCACTTCCTGATTCTCGCCCCCTATTACATATAGCCCATTGTCTGTATACAGTATCCATACCTCCCAACTGTCACGATTTCGGGTCCTGTCCCGCTGTCCCACCCGCGGCAGGCATTGTCCCGCTGCGGGGGGTGGCAGTTGGGAGACCCCCCAATCTAATAGAATAGACGCTGTGCGCATGCGCACAGCGTCTATTCTCGCATGAAAATGAGGTTGCGGCTAATTAGCATAAGCCGCGCCCTCATTTGCATACGTTCCGCCCCCTTTTCGGGGGGTGTCCCTATTTCATTGAATCAGAAGTTGGGAGGTATGCAGTATCCAACATAGAACCCAAGGCTCACCCTTCATCCACCGACCCACACATACTCCTGCACAGAGGACCCCATATATACAGCGGGCATCAAATCAAAAGTTTTATGTAATACAATGAAACAAAAGGCACAGAAGTGTGTTGTGTAATCTCTATATTGCCACATCTCCCGTCTGTTGTATTAGAAGCATCTCAGTCTGCCAAATGAAGGGAGTTATTCTAGTTCATTATTTCTGACAAAATCCTTCTAATGCTGTGTACACACGGGGGAGATATATTGCTCAGTTTCTCCTGTTCATCAGCGACCAGAGATGGTCGCTGATGAAAAAGAAACTGCCCGGGGGAGCCCGGCAGTGGTAATCAGCTGGTCGCAGGAGCATGTTCCTGCGACCAGCGATCACCACAGGGGCAAAAACGGGAGCGCGCACCCGGCGATATATCGCCGGTGCACACTCCCATTGCGGGCAATATGGTCGCTCAGCGACCATATTTCCAGCGATTTTGGACAAAATCGCCCCCGTGTGTACGCACCTTTAGATGGACAAAACCATGTGCACTGCGGGTGGGGCAGATGTAACTTGTGCAGAGATAATTAGATTTGGGTGGGGTTTTTCTTCAAAGTGAGAACTATATTGCAGTGTAAAATCATGCAGTCAGTATTTTCCCTGCACAGAAACAAAATAACTCACCCAAATCTAATTCTCTCTGCACATGTTACATCTGCCCCCCTGCAGTGCACATGGTTTTGTCCATCTAAGAAGGATTTTGCCAGAAAGAATGAACTAGAATAAACCCCAAAGTCACAAAGGTAACTCGTTAGGCTGAGGATTAGGCCTCTGTCTAAACATAGGAAGAAAGCACACATACTGTATGTGACTGTTAGGAAAGACTTTAGAGAAACATAAAATATGATGGCAAATCAGAACCACTTGGCCCACCCAGTCTGCCCATGTACACTTACACACCAGGATTCATTTTTACGAGCCATTTAACCTGCCAGAATGTGTTCGGATTATGGGAGGAAACCCACGGAACCATGGGGAGAATATACAAACTCCACACAGTTATGGCCATGGTAGGAATGAAAACCCAGGAATTTAGGGCTTGGAGCCAGTAATGCTAATCATTACACTGTCCATCAGTATTGCCAATCCATACCTCCCAACTGCCCTGCTTTCCGCGGGACCGTCCAGTTTTTTGGGGACATTCCTGTGTCCCGCCCAGGGCAAGCAGTGTCCTGCGACAAGGGGGCAGTTGGGAGTCCCCCCTGTCACCTGGTGAATAGACACATACGCACAGCATCTATTCCTGCAGGCTGGGGGCATGACCAGCAGCTAACAGAGCTGCTGGCCATGCCACCACAGCTGCAAAATGGCAGCTGGATGCGATTTATATACCACGCACCCTTGTCAAGAGGTCACGCCCCAGAAATTTTATAATGCCAGCCTTCTGGGAGACTTGCCTTCCTTCCCGGGGGGCAGACCCGATTTCCTGGACCCTCCTGGCCATTATGGGAGAGATGGCAACCCTGGATCAACCCAGACTCCATCACATTAGAGAACATCTAAGGGGTATGTATGGAATTTTTTTAAATTGTTATTTTTCATATGTTGTAAGTTATTGTTTCCATGCAGGGTCAAAGGTTCTGATTCAGGCATGATCACTGGGATGCGATTCTTTGGAGCCAAGCGATCAGTTAAATGCTGATGGCCATGGTTTCCCCCCCCCACACCCCTGCCCATGGCTGCAAATACATTTGCAGCCGAGCACACAGGTAGAAAACAATTCCCAGTCATTTCACCAGCGTACGGTTCTCCCCCTGTTCACAGCTGCCGAGTTGGTCTAGATTTCCCTGCACTGCGATGGCCGCCAGGAGAAGGAGGCCACTGTTGACATCAGCGTCCCTCCCTCCCTCTCTCCCAATGGCCGGGCAATGCCTGCGTTTTCCGGGGCACTCACGCCGGTTGTGATCACACAGATGGATTGCGAATGCGCACCATCCACTTGCGCGTTCATTCAGTAATCATTCTGGGCTGCGAATTTGCACCCGAGTGATTGGGTCTGAATCAGGCCCAGTGTGTTACTTGTTTATCCATGTGGAGCAAATGTGTATTTTTTTTTTCCACGTAGGGGTAAAAAAAAAAAAAAATTTTGACGGTTTCTGGACACGGTCATTTGTGTTGCTATTGTTCCATGCAACCACAAAAAGTTTATTTTGTCCCATCTGGTGCCAATCTTTAGTTATTTTAGTGATTCCATCCAGGGCCAATATGTTGTGTTTTTTTTTTCCATGTGGGGGACTTTTTCCCCAATGTATGTCTGTGCTGATGAAGGTACAGTAATTATTATGACTACAGTATTCTCTTAATGACCTTATATAAAGAAATACTTTCATACTGTATAACCGCATAGATTTTTCTTTGAGTGTATTTCAGCTGTGCCAGGATTTAGAAGGTGCTGGATTTACGCGTTTCGGTATTTTGGCTGTTGGTATTCTGTCCATATTGGTATTGTGGGTGTAGATGCATCTGATGCATCTTGGTCTTTGTAGTACCCAGGTATTGACATCACTTCCGGTCACACGGCTGGCCGGGAAGTCAGTGTTAGCCGGAGCTGGAATGAAGACGCACCTGATTGAAGCTGCACAGGTGTCCGTGAGTTTCCTTGATACGCACACATCTACATGGTGTCAGAAGTGGGATCAACATGGCACATGGGCTGAGGAAGATTGACCCGATAATTTTCAACGAACACATAGCTGACAACTGGCTCCGCTTCAAAAGAGAGCGGCACGTGTACTGCATCGCGTGCTTATCGGACATGTCAAAGAAGGTACAGGCATACACGCTGCTGAACCTCGCAGGCACAGACGCCGTGGACAAATCAGAGGCATTCATCTACGCGGACACAGAAAACAGAGAGGACCCTGAGGTCCTGCTTGCTAAGTTTGCAGAGATCTGCATGCCGGTAAAGAATGTCATCATGGACATGCATATCTTCAACTGCACGAGTCAAAATGGCGACGATACGGTGCAATCATACGCCTCCACACTAAAACTACTGGCAAAGAAGTGCAACTTTGGGACACTCACAGATGAACTCATCCGTGACAGAATTGTGTGTGGCATTAGAAACGACAAGGTACGTGCACAGCTGCTAAGGGAGAAGGGCCTCACGCTAGAAACCGCCATAAGCATATGCATGCTCCATGAGCAGGCAGAAAAGGGCACAAGGGAGTTAAAGAAAGACGCTGAAGTATGTGTCATGGCGGCCACCGCACCCCACTCACCCTCATGTGGGAACTGCGCAGCACAGCACCCCCCAGGCAAGCAGAACTGCCCCGCATATGATAAACGCTGCAATGCATGTGGCAAATGGAATCACTTCGCCAGGTGCTGTCGTTCCAAAGACCAGACACCCCCAAAGCAGCAGTCAGAGCCCCGATACAGCCGCACACCCAGGCAGGTCAGCCAGGTAGACACAGACCTGGTGCACAGCACAGCCCGCACAACAGTCTGTGACAGTGTCAATCACACAGATGAAAGGGGTGAAATATTTATAAAGCTCAAGACCAAACACACCAACAGTGTGACCACAATCAAGATAGACTCAGGGGCCAAGTGCAACGTCATGTCACGCAGACAACTACGCGAGCTAGACCCTGCTGCACAGATCAACCCACAGGACAAAATCAACCTAATAGCATATGGAGGCCAGGTCGTCACCACACTTGGCACCACGCGAATACAGTTCACCCGTGCTGAGTTGCTCTTCCACATTGTAGACCAACAAGTTAAATCATTGCTTGGCCTCCTGGACAGCATGAATCTGGGCCTGTTGAAACTGGGGCCTGATGTACACGCTATTCAAATGACTGTCCCAGAGATGAAAGATTTCCAAGACTTGTTTGATAACAGCACACTAGGAAAGCTACCCATCACATACCATATGAGGCTGGATGACTCTATTGCCCCCACTGTTTGTGCTCCACGCAGAGTCCCCATTGCAATGAAGGACAAAATTATTAAAGAGCTACACAGAATGACGCAGCTAGGTGTAATTGCACCAATTGAAGAAGCAACACAATGGGTGTCTGCAATGGTAGCAGCTGCAAAAAAAGATGGGACTGTACGGTTATGCATTGACCCAGTACACCTAAACAAGGCACTGCTACGCCCCTACCACCCGCTCCGCACCATTGAGCAGGTGATTGCCGACATGCCAGGTGCAACCGACTATAGCACCCTGGATGCCAAGTGTGGGTTTTGGCAGATCCCTCTGGACAGAGCTTCTTCCTTGCTTACTGCCTTCATGACCCCCATTGGGCGTTACATTTTCCTCCGCATGCCCTATGGCATCACCAGGGGCAGCAAAGTCTTCCAGCGATGCATGGAGCAACTGTTCGCTGGCTATCCCTGTGACATCATCGTTGACGACATCCTCATCTGGGGCCGCACCAGAGAGGAGCATGATCAACGCCTCCACCAGGTACTCCAACGGGCTCGCGCCCTCAAGCTCAACCCTGACAAGTGCAGGTTCAGAGTCACGGAGGTGGCATACGTGGGCCACATCCTCACCGACAAGGGCATCCTGCCAGACCCAAACAAGGTCATCTGCCGTCCTGCAGATGCCCCTCCCAGCGGACAAATTGGCACTCCAGCGCTTCCTGGGGATGACCATCTACCTATCCAAGTTTCTTCCACAGTACAGCGATACCACTGCACCTTTGCGGCAGTTACTGCATCTGGACTCTGAATGGTGTTGGCTGGACACACACACACAGCTGCTGTCAACCAACTCAAGAACCTGGCTCACACACCCACCGGTCTTGGAGTACTTCAACGTGCATGATCCTGTTGTCCTTGCTGCTGATGCTTCACAAAATGGCCTTGGGCTGTTTGCCTCCAACACCGCAAGCCGGTGGCATTTGCATCCAGTGCCCTCACTGACACGGAGACAAGATATGCACAAATTGAAGAACTGTTGGCACTTGTCTTTGCTTGCAAACGTTTTCATGACTTCATCTGTGGCCGTCCTGTCGAGATTGAAACAGATCATCAACCCTTAATCACCATCCTGAAGAAACCCACACACTCTGCCTCATCCCGCATACAAAAGCAGGATGCTTAAGCTCCAAAGGTACAATTTGGACGTTATTTACAAGCCAGGTAAAGAAATGTATGTTGCTGATGCATTGTCCAGGGCATTCCTGCCTTCCACTGACTTGGGCAGCCCTGAGGACGAGTTCGAGGTCATGGCTGTGGAAGACCTTCCCACCAAACGGATGGAGGAGCTGCGTGCAACCACCAGCACAGATGTGCTCTCCCAGCGTCTTGCTGACGTCATCCTCAATGGCTGGCCACCCTCATCCAGAGACTTGTCCCACTGTCTACATCCCTTCTTTTGCATGAGGGATGAACTCACCATAGTTAATGGTGTCATCATGCGAGGTCACCGCTTTGTGATCCCAGCTGCTTTACAGTCGTCATACACCCAGCAGTTGCAGCAGGGCCATGCAGGCCTGGAAGCCACCAAGCGCAGGGCCCGAGAAACTGCGTTCTGGCCCTCTATGTATGGTGACATAGAATGGTCTGTGTCTCTTTGTGCCCCCTGCAATGCCCTGCGTGCACATCAGCCATGGGAGACCATGCTGCTCCACGACATCCCGGACCTTGGTCCATCCTGGCGGCTGACTTATTTGAATAAAGGGGGAAGGAGTACATGGTGCTTGTGGACTCTTACTCAGGCTGGTTCGAAATTAACTACCTCACCACCACCACAAGCCTGATGGTAATTTCAAAACTAAAAAGGCACTTTGCAGCACATGGCACTCCGCAGCAGCTCATCACTGATAATGCCATGCAATTCAAGAGCAGAGAGTTCGCAGAGTTTGCCAATACTTGGGACTTTGAGCATATCACCAGCAGTCCTCACTATCCACAATCCAACGGGTTGGCGGAGCGGGCAGTTCGCTCAGCAAAGCACTTGATGGAGAAGTGTGCACGAGATGGCTCAGACTGCTCAACTTAAGAAATACACCCAGAGACGGGTTACCCTCCCCTGCACAGTGTTTGTTGGCACAGCGCACCCGTACAGTGCTCCCTATGGCAAAGCAGCTCCTGTGGCCCAGAGTGGAATCCCAAGTGAGTGATTGCATCAACAGACGCAGAGCAGGCTCCAAGGCGTCCTATGACAGATCGGCACATCGCCTGCCACCACTTTCCCCAGGCCAACCTGCATACAGACTGAGCAAGGCTTTGACAGAACAGCAGTGGTGCAGCGTCCAGCAGAACATCCTAATAGTTAAGTGGTGCAATCTGACAATGCCTTATATGAGCGCAACCGCCGGCACCTGCTGAGTACAGCTGAAGAGGACTCTGCACAGCTGGGTCCATCAGCTACTGCCACTGCTGCAACCAATGCAAGTGGTGATTCACATCATGTGGACGATCCTATCCCATAGTCCTTACCGGTGGCAGAGCCCTCCCAAACTGTCGAGGACAATCCTATGGGTTCACAGCACACCATCACCAGGTCCGGGCAGGTGTCCAATCCCAAGTTCCAAGACTTTGTTATTTAGTATTTTCCTGCATCTTTATCGTTGTTTATAATTGTTATATCCATGCATGTTATGTCCTCTCAGTTAAAAGGGGGGATGCAGTACCCAGGTTGTGACATCACTTCCGGTCACACGGCTGGCCGGGCAGTCAGTGTTAGCCGGAGCTGGAATAAAGACGCACCTGATTAAAGCTGCATAGGTGTCCGTGAGTTTCCTTGATACGCACACATCTACAGTGGGTATCAGGATTACTGTACAATATATTACCAACCACAAAAAGTGGACCAACCAATCAGCTCCTAACTGCCATGTTACAGGCTGTGTTTGAAAAATGACAGGAGTTGATGTTTGGTTACTTTAACTCTCTCCAAACGTTGAAAAATATCTCCCATTGTACTGTATATAGCAGAATCATTTAAGTAATTTGGGTGCAAGCTGGACATTTAGCAAACTGATCATGGAGGAGAGTATATGAACAAAGATGCTCAGAAGATATTAACCCCTTCGGTGGCAGTTTTAAAAAAAAAACCTGGGGGTGTCTTTCAAACTTGGGCCAGGGACCGATGGGATCACTGGGGGATCACATGTGCCAATCGCCAGCGGGGATCCCAAGCATTGCCGCTGATTCCCGGCCGCTCTGCTGCACTCAGGAATCAGAATAAAGCATTATACAGTTTGCAGCTGAGCAAATATGTCCAGATCCACTCGTTAGATGCTCACCATCGATAGATTTCCCCACTGGGCACCAGTCATCGCAAGCTAGGAGTAACCAGAGACACTCAGCGGCTGCGATGGATACAGGAATCTCCGGCCAGGAGCTGACACCGCACACCCTCCCATAAAAGGCTTGTGTTTTCCCTGACACGCCCAGCGGTTTTCCTGGCACGCCTGCGGTTTTCTTAGCACTCCCACTAGGGATGGCCATCGTTCCAATTGCCATCGATGGTTGCCATTGATGGCAATTCTGCAACTGGCCATAAATAGTGCAAAACTATGCAATGGCTGACCATCGATATTTTTACATATCGATGGTCAGCCATTGTGTTTGATTGATTGGCCTGTGGGCCAATCAAAAGACAGGTGCGGGTCTTCGCTGGTGTCAAGGGGCGGAGCTATGCTCTGTGTCCCGGCAATTTAAAAAAAAAAAAATAGTTTTGCTGTTCCATCGATGGAGGGAATCCATCTGGTTCTCCCCCATCGATGGCAAAAGTTTTCGACATCGGCCATGAACCTTCGATGATTTCGAATCATCGATGGCCATCCCTAACTCCCACCCACAGACGTCTGCTTCCTGTCAGTCACCTTGCGGACGGCGTGCAGAGGAAAAAATAGCTGGATTTCTGCGCTAGAAATTGTGGCCTATATCGCCAAGTATTTTGTTAGCCAGAATTTGTGCAGAAAAATAAAATCTGAAAAGGTCATTGTTCTCTTGTAACGATCTATAAACATGTATACAATGCACCTCCCTGAAATATTGTACATTTACAGAACATTGCGTAAGTCTTTTATACTGTATTTATATGAATCTATAAAAGTGTGTGTGTGTGTGTGTGTGTGTGTGTGTATGCAATTTCCCCTAAGCCTTGATTTTGTAATAGGCATTCCTGTATAACTCAGGTAAATATTTGTGTGCACACCTTGGTATGTAAGTCCCTTAAATCCTCTCCAGTTTCTGATTAAAGGGATTGTTTGCTCAGAGCTCCGGACTTCATAGGGTGACTCTGTATATAACCCCCCAACACTCAGAGAGGCAGCTCAGACCACAGACAGAGCCATGGAGAGCAGAGGACTCTGTCTCATCCTCCTATGTGGGATTATCGGGACCTACGCACAACAGTGAGTATTGCAATGTTCACATTTCCAGTCACATTCTGTAAATTTGTGTTACACAGTAGTTATCTAAAACATCATTGTAAAAGTGGCACACAGCCGACAGTGCTGACATTGCTACTGTTGTTACATCATTTGTACGGGCTAGTAACTAGCCAACCATTAAATGATCTAGCAATCTCCCTGGTGAATACAAGAATGTCTTTAATGTGGCCTATTCACGGGCGATTTTGTGTCATTTTATAAGCGATCTGACTTAATTTGACTAGTTGTTGGTTGGTTGTCACCCTCCTTTGAGCGCTCCTCTTAGTCTAGCTTCCCCGGTACCCTACTGGGTGCCCCCAACACCCAAAGAACTTGAAATGGTACAAAGGAGGTTGCAGGGACCACAGGCGCTTACTAAGTTCACAAAAATGTAAATTTATTGAACTTTGTCCAATATGGACTAAAAAGACACAGTATAAATCAACGCGTTTCGAGCTTTGAAAGCTCTTCCTCAAGGCTGTACTGCAGTATCAATGGGTGCTGTTTATATACTGTGAAAAAGTGCGCCAAAAAACGGGCTTCCGGCTCCTCCACCCTGAAGACCAACTCTGGTTTTTCGCTTGAGAATAAAATACTTGCTAGACAAACATATATACTTAGTGTCCGGGGCTTACTCAGTATGTATAGTTAATTTGACTAGATCTCTTAGAAAATGACCATACATTGCTCCGTGTGTATGGGGCCATAGCGATGCGCAGAAAACGAAAAGGGGTGAAGCGCTAAAAATCAGTATAATGGTTAATTGAATTAATAGTAATATTTATTAAATGCTGGACTAAACCAAAAACATTTCCATACCAAAAAGAATCCAAAGTGGGACCCCAGACCAATAAGTATCACACCCATTCTTTCTTTTTTTATACTTGTAATTTTTATTTACATTTTATAGTGTAATATACACAATTGTGACCTTTGAATTATATATGTGTTTTTATAATCATATAGCCAGTGCTTAAAGGCACAGCATTTAATAAATATTACTATTAATTCAATTAACCATTATACTGATTTTTAGCGCTCCACCCCTTTTTCGTTTTCTGTATACATTTCATAGGGACGTGACACCCCCTAATAGGAGCAGCTTGACAAACCACCCTATTAGGCGCCCGTAATACTTTTGGCCGCAAGGCTACTAGTTTCCCCCCCCCCCCCCCTTTCTGCATCTACCCATAGCGATGCGCAGCCTCGCACTTCGCTATCGCTGGGCGATATAGATCATACATGCATGAATAATCTACTCAAATCTCCAGCGGGCTCACCGGAGAACACTGACCCATACAGATTGCTCAGTACACACTGCTGGCACATCGCTGTGCAGCGCTGTGTGCTGAGCGTACTGCATATCTCATATCGCTCTGCAACATCGCCACGTGTGTCGGCCCCTTCATTCTAAGTGATCTGACTAGATTGCTTAGAAATGAAGCACGGATCGCTCCGTGTGTACACCCTATGGCAGTGGTTCCCAAACTGTGTGCGGTGGCACCCTAGGGTGCCTCGGGACACTTGAGGGGGTGCCTTGAATTGCTGGTCCAAGACCAATTCAATTGTTTATATTTAATATAATAGGAAAAACCAGCGCTGGTGGCTAGCAATGATAAAGTATATAGACAAACAGAAGTAAATCTTATCCCTCGCAGCATGACTGAACCTGAGGTGACCTACAATATAAACACAATTTACTTAATTTGATATTTTACTTCAAAATTTCTTAATATGAATGCTTTGGCCTAGGGGTGCGGTGAAAACAATTCTGATACTAAAGTGTCACGTTAATGAAAAAAAGTGTTATCACTCTACAAGGCTTTGTCTCCCACAAAGGCACTCTGTAAAATATGCCTGATAACAGAGAACAGTGGCTTTTTATGAAGGGGAAATTCACTAAGATGTGTATTCTACTTCACATGTTATATTGCTATGGGAAACCAATCAGATCCTGTCTACTATCTTCTAGAGCAGGGCTGGGCAACACCGGCCCTCCAGATGTTGCAGAGCGATATGAGATATGTAGTACGCTCAATGCACATTGATGTGCCAGCAATGTGTCAGCGTTGGGTACTGAGCGATCTGTATGGGCATCACATGTGAAGTAGAATACACATCTTAGTAAATTTCCCCCTCAATGTCATACATGTAACTTTCTTATAAGATATAAGAACCCTGGGTACTTGTGTACTAGCACGGCGCCCACGATATTTGGTCGCACTACATATAATCGCATCGCATCGCATGCCATACACCCGATGCACTGCAATGCGATTTAAAATTGTATAAGCCCCCTATACGATGGTTAATTGTATAAGCACCCTAATGGGGGCTTACAATGTTAAATGCACCCCCACGCCACACCCACTATGAACGTGAACCCGAAGCGCGGCAAGCGCAGCGAGCCCGCAAAGGGCGGCGGTACGTGTCCTACGACCATTTCATACCCCCACTATCCACGTCGGCGTGGAGTTGATTTTATATAGCGTGGCGAGCGCAGCAAGCCCCGCGTATTAATTTACATGTATTCCGCTGCGCTCGCCACGCTTCGGGCTCGGTGGCTCGCTGCGCTTGCCACACTATATAAAATCAACTCCTCGCCGACTTGGATAGTGGGGGTATGAAAAGGTCGTAGGACGCGTACCGCCGCCCCTCGCCACGCTTCGGGTTCACGTTCATAGTGGGGGTGGCGTGGGGGTGGCGTGGGGGTGCATTTAACATTATAAGCCCCCATTAGGGAGCTTATACAATTTTAAATCGCATACCATTGTATATGCGATACAATGGCATACAATTCGATGGTATACAATTTAAAATTGTATAACATCGGCTGCCATCGCATCGCATGCCTTATGCTCTGCGATGCAATGGGCGCCGTGCTAGTACACAAGTACCGAACCCTGACATTGGTGTATATAGTTCTGTGACTGCTATTAGGAGCAAAGGCTGAGTATCCCATATACACAATTCCTTATATATAATAGTCATGTGATAAACTCATATATATGTGCATGCAGTGATTTCTGGGCATATAATGCCATACCAGTTATCCTTAATATAAGATACTGAAAGTTGTGTTGTGAAAATATATGCTATCCCCATAGGGGACATTAAAAGTTGTGCAGTATATGTATAAATGCCCTCACAGAAGGCAAAAGAAGACTCTCATAGAAAGCATGACATACATTATTAAGTTATGGTATACTCATTTTATTGAAGGAGACTGGAAATTCATTAGCATTTCTCCCAAAAGAGAGCTTATAAGGGAACACCCCTTCCAATCAGCGGAGTGGACAGCTCCGGGCAGTCTGCCCCATGTTAAAGCAGAGTGGAATGTACCAAGTGCCCTGCACTAGAGGGGGAGTTTTTCCCCCGATTTTGTGAACAGCCAAGAACTAGTTAATAAAGTTGGGGAGCTCGCCCCATGGTCGCCCGCTCAAACAGAGGAGATAAATAGCAGCAGCTGTTAACGGTTTGGGTGAAGTTCCCTGAGGGAGATGGCAGAGCTACGCAGCAGGCAAGACGGAGAGCGGTGCTGACAGGGAGAGTCTGAGGAAAAGTGGAGAAGCAGAGCTGCGCAGCATAGTAGAAGAGGAAAGCAGTGCTGAAGGATGATACTTCCCAGAGGGGAGTGGTGAGCAAATCCATCCCACGTTTCCCATATTAGATAGAAAAAGGAGGCAGTTCCCTGAGGTAATCGTGACACAGATACAGCAGCTTCAGCCAGGCAGGGAGTGCTGCACGCAGTTCCCGGAGGGGAGGTTCAGGATAGAGATGGGCAAAACGGATCATTAAGCTGAGACGGGATCCGAAGGATCTCTCAGTGAAAAGATACAGAACTTTTAGAAGGATCCTCGGCTCAAATTAAAAAGAGAGGGGAATATACATGACCGAGTAAAAACACTGATCGATGGCTGGGTGCAGAATCGCCATCGATGGCAACCATCGATGGCGTCTGCACCGATGGCTATCCCTGGCAGCAGCAGCAGCAGCTAATCTTTCTATCACTTGTCACAGCACTGTACTCAGTCTCCAGAGGCAGTACATCTCAGCTGCCACAGGTGGCAGCACTGAGATCAGGAAAATGCATTGTAATGGGAAACGAAACTGAAACGGATCACCTTTTTGGGGGAGGGGGGGGGGGGGGGGGGTCACCGGCTCACCGGTTCTTGGATGGGATCCGTTCAACAGATCCGGTTCGCTCGCAAACGACCCATCTCTAGCTCAGGAGGCTGGTCTTTTTTAGTCTTTAGAGGTGGCAACAGAGCTGAGTTAATGTTGAGATTTGCATGACAAAACGAGTGGGGAGTGCTGCCCAGCCCCCTCAGTATATCCTATAGCTACACAGAGAAACCCAGTCTGAGGGAGACTGTCAGATACTAAAAACGTCTCTCAGCAGCAGCATTACAGCGAGGGACAGAGTGCCAGTGTAATAAAGATTAAGTGCACATTAAACATTGCTCAGATCTTCAGCAGAGGTTGAGACCAGTTACCCAGCACATAGCTAGCTATTTAGTGCGCACACTAAAATAGGGTTACCACCCGTCCGGGATTATTTCGGACAGTCCGGTAATTAAACCGGCGGCGTTCCCGGACTATACAATGTACGGGAACCGCGCTGCCACTACCATAGTGACTAGAGCAGCATGGTAAGGAGATGCGCCGGGTCATGGTGGCCGGTCTGTCAGGACTAGAGACACAGGGAGATAGCATAGCCGCTGCCTGTGTGCACTGTGCAGACCTGGCTGCTCGTTGGCTATATAAAATCTCGTGGCGTTCAGCGAGTCAGTGGGTCAGTGAGTAAATTCTGCAGAAGATACAAAGTGCTTAATTGTATCCTACAAAGACTAGTGTACCCTCCGACTTCGGAATCCTGACTGCTCCCTCGTGGGGGTCCACGACCCGCAAGGGGCTTCATTGCGCTCCCCACGCGGTGCAGTCGGGATTCCGACTGTCGGAGTATTATACCACACCCGCGACCGGCGAGGGGGTTAAACGGCGGGGATCACCGAAAACAGGTGACCATCGTTGTTTAACCCCCATGCCGGCCGCTCACCCTATTCTACGTTCCGGGGGAACCCTTGCTGTCAAAGGTCAGCAAAGATTCCCCCAAACAGCGAGGCTTGCAGCTAATGCGGGAAACCCGGTGCATTTAGCCGCGAGCCTCACTGTTTTAGCTGCCGCACACGCCGTTTCCCCGTCGCTGCGAAAATCTAGCAAAATGGAAACGGCGCGTGCAGGGGGTCAGTTGAATATTGACCGTGCGAGCTGTGACAGGGAGCAGTCACATTAAATATACTCCATTATGTTCTGCAAATATTCCTAAATAGAGAAAAATCCAAAATCCGTCCATCTGATCCCAAGCATAGTAGCATACGGAGATGGGAGGCTCGCCCTGTGTAGTATGTAGGAGATCCAACACTCACATTGTGTAGGGGATACTTTTAGCAAAACACTGCGAATACATTTTGGATACAGATCAGTAGCAACAATTTTCTCAATGTGTTTAGCTGAATGCAGTAGATCCATTTGCTGTATAATGTAGGGCGGGCTGTATAATGTAGGACTGTATAATGTAGGGCAGGCTGTATAATGTAGAGCAGGCTGTATAATGTAGGGCAGGCTGTATAATGTAGGACAGGCTGTATAATGTAGGGCAGGCTGTATAATGTAGGACAGGCTGTATAATGTAGGGCAGGCTGTATAATGTAGGACAGGCTGTATAATGTAGGGCAGGCTGTATAATGTAGGGCAGGCTGTATAATGTAGGACAGGCTGTATAATGTAGGGCAGGCTGTATAATGTAGGACAGGCTGTATAATGTAGGGCAGGCTGTATAATGTAGGGCAGGCTGTATAATGTAGGACAGGCTGTATAATGTAGGGCAGGCTGTATAATGTAGGACAGGCTGTATAATGTAGGGCAGGCTGTATAATGTAGGGCAGGCGGTATAATGTAGGACAGGCTGTATAATGTACGGCAGGCTGTATAATGTAGGACGGGCTGTATAATGTAGGGCGGGCTGTATAATGTAGGGCGGGCTGTATAATGTAGGGCGGGCTGTATAATGTAGGGCAGGCTGTATAATGTAGGACAGGCTGTATAATGTAGGACAGGCTGTATAATGTAGGGCAGGCTGTATAATGTAGGGCAGGCTGTATAATGTAGGTCAGGCTGTATAATGTAGGGCAGGCTGTATAATGTAGGGCAGGCTGTATAATGTAGGACAGGCTGTATAATGTTGGACTGGCTGTATAATGTAGGGCAGGCTGTATAATGTAGGACAGGCTGTATAATGTAGGGCAGGCTGTATAATGTAGGGCAGGCTGTATAATGTAGGACAGGCTGTATAATGTAGGGCAGGCTGTATAATGTAGAACAGGCTGTATAATGCAGGGCAGGCTGTATAATGTAGGGCAGGCTGTATAATGTAGGGCAGGCTGTATAATGTAGGACAGGCTGTATAATGTAGGACAGGCTGTATAATGTAGGGCAGGCTGTATAATGTAGGACAGGCTGTATAATGTAGGGCAGGCTGTATAATGTAGGGCAGGCTGTATAATGTAGGACAGGCTGTATAATGTAGGACAGGCTGTATAATGTAGGACAGGCTGTATAATGTAGGGCAGGCTGTATAATGTAGGGCAGGCTGTATAATGTAGGACTGGCTGTATAATGTAGGACAGGCTGTATAATGTAGGGCAGGCTGTATAATGTAGGGCAGGCTGTATAATGTAGGGCAGGCTGTATAATGTAGGACGGGCTGTATAATGTAAGACGGGCTGTATAATGTAGGGCAGGCTGTATAATGTAGGGCAGGCTGTATAATGTAGGACAGGCTGTATAATGTAGAACAGGCTGTATAATGTAGGGCAGGCTGTATAATGTAGGGCAGGCTGTATAATGTAGGGCGGGCTGTATAATGTAGGACGGGCTGTATAATGTAGGGCAGGCTGTATAATGTAGGGCAGGCTGTATAATGTAGGACAGGCTGTATAATGTAGGGCAGGCTGTATAATGTAGGGCAGGCTGTATAATGTAGGGCAGGCTGTATAATGTAGGGCAGGCTGTATAATGTAGGACTGGCTGTATAATGTAGGGCAGGCTGTATAATGTAGGGCAGGCTGTATAATGTAGGGCAGGCTGTATAATGTAGGGCAGGCTGTATAATGTAGGGCAGGCTGTATAATGTAGGGCAGGCTGTATAATCAGGCTGTATAATGTAGGGCAGGCTGTATAATGTAGGGCAGGCTGTATAATGTAGGGCAGGCTGTATAATGTAGAGCAGGCTGTATAATGTAGGACAGGCTGTATAATGTAGGGCAGGCTGTATAATGCAGGGCAGGCTGTATAATGCAGGGCAGGCTGTATAATGCAGGGCAGGCTGTATAATGTAGGGCAGGCTGTATAATGTAGGACAGGCTGTATAATGTAGGGCAGGCTGTATAATGTAGGGCAGGCTGTATAATGTAGGGCAGGCTGTATAATGTAGAGCAGGCTGTATAATGTAGGACAGGCTGTATAATGCAGGGCAGGCTGTATAATGCAGGGCAGGCTGTATAATGCAGGGCAGGCTGTATAATGCAGGGCAGGCTGTATAATGTAGGGCAGGCTGTATAATGTAGGACAGGCTGTATAATGTAGGGCAGGCTGTATAATGTAGGGCAGGCTGTATAATGTAGGGCAGGCTGTATAATGTAGGGCAGGCTGTATAATGTAGGGCAGGCTGTATAATGTAGGGCAGGCTGTATAATGTAGGGCAGGCTGTATAATCAGGCTGTATAATGTAGGGCAGGCTGTATAATGTAGGGCAGGCTGTATAATGTAGGGCAGGCTGTATAATGTAGGACAGGCTGTATAATGTAGGACAGGCTGTATAATGTAGGGCAGGCTGTATAATGTAGGGCGGGCTGTATAATGTAGGGCGGGCTGTATAATCAGGCTGTATAATGTAGGGCAGGCTGTATAATGTAGGGCAGGCTGTATAATGTAGGGCAGGCTGTATAATGTAGGACAGGCTGTATAATGTAGGGCAGGCTGTATAATGTAGGGCAGGCTGTATAATCAGGCTGTATAATGTACGGCAGGCTGTATAATGTAGGACGGGCTGTATAATGTAGGGCAGGCTGTATAATGTAGGGCGGGCTGTATAATGTAGGACAGGCTGTATAATGTAGGGCGGGCTGTATAATGTAGGGCTGGCTGTATAATGTAGGGCAGGCTGTATAATGTAGGACAGGCTGTATAATGTAGGGCAGGCTGTATAATGTAGGGCAGGCTGTATAATGTAGGGCAGGCTGTATAATGTAGGTCATGCTGTATAATGTAGGGCAGGCTGTATAATGTAGGGCAGGCTGTATAATGTAGGGCAGGCTGTATAATGTTGGACTGGCTGTATAATGTAGGGCAGGCAGTATAATGTAGGACAGGCTGTATAATGTAGGGCAGGCTGTATAATGTAGGGCAGGCTGTATAATGTAGGGCAGGCTGTATAATGTAGAACAGGCTGTATAATGCAGGGCAGGCTGTATAATGCAGGGCAGGCTGTATAATGTAGGGCAGGCTGTATAATGTAGGGCAGGCTGTATAATGTAGGACAGGCTGTATAATGTAAGACGGGCTGTATAATGTAGGACGGGCTGTATAATGTAGGGCAGGCTGTATAATGTAGGACTGGCTGTATAATGTAGGACTGGCTGTATAATGTAGGGCAGGCTGTATAATGTAGGGCAGGCTGTATAATGTAGGGCAGGCTGTATAATGTAGGACAGGCTGTATAATGTAGGACAGGCTGTATAATGTAGGACTGGCTGTATAATGTAGGACTGGCTGTATAATGTAGGGCAGGCTGTATAATGTAGGGCAGGCTGTATAATGTAGGACAGGCTGTATAATGTAGGGCAGGCTGTATAATGTAGGGCAGGCTGTATAATGTAGGGCAGGCTGTATAATGTAGGGCAGGCTGTATAATGTAGGGCAGGCTGTATAATGTAGGGCAGGCTGTATAATGTAGGACAGGCTGTATAATGTAGGACGGGCTGTATAATGTAGGACGGGCTGTATAATGTAGGACAGGCTGTATAATGTAGGACAGGCTGTATAATGTAGGGCAGGCTGTATAATGTAGGGCAGGCTGTATAATGTAGGACAGGCTGTATAATGTAGGACAGGCTGTATAATGTAGGGCAGGCTGTATAATGTAGGACAGGCTGTATAATGTAGGACAGGCTGTATAATGTAGGACAGGCTGTATAATGTAGGGCAGGCTGTATAATGTAGGACAGGCTGTATAATGTAGGACAGGCTGTATAATGTAGGGCAGGCTGTATAATGTAGGGCAGGCTGTATAATGTAGGGCAGGCTGTATAATGTAGGACAGGCTGTATAATGTAGGGCAGGCTGTATAATGTAGAACAGGCTGTATAATGTAGGGCAGGCTGTATAATGTAGGGCAGGCTGTATAATGTAGGGCAGGCTGTATAATGTAGGACAGGCTGTATAATGTAGGGCGGGCTGTATAATGTAGGGCGGGCTGTATAATGTAGGGCAGGCTGTATAATCAGGCTGTATAATGTAGGGCAGGCTGTATAATGTAGGGCAGGCTGTATAATGTAGGGCAGGCTGTATAATGTAGGGCAGGCTGTATAATGTAGGACAGGCTGTATAATGTAGGGCAGGCTGTATAATGTAGGGCAGGCTGTATAATGTAGGGCAGGCTGTATAATGTAGGGCAGGCTGTATAATGTAGGGCAGGCTGTATAATGTAGGGCAGGCTGTATAATGTAGGACAGGCTGTATAATGTAGGGCAGGCTGTATAATGTAGGGCAGGCTGTATAATGTAGGACTGGCTGTATAATGTAGGGCAGGCTGTATAATGTAGGGCAGGCTGTATAATGTAGGGCAGGCAGTATAATGTAGGGCAGGCTGTATAATGTAGGGCAGGCAGTATAATATAGGGAAGGCTGTATAATGTAGGACTGGCTGTATAATGTAGGGCAGGCAGTATAATGTAGGGCAGGCTGTATAATGTAGGGCAGGCTGTATAATGTAGGGCAGGCTGTATAATGTAGGGCAGGCTGTATAATGTAGGGCAGGCTGTATAATGTAGGACTGGCTGTATAATGTAGGGCAGGCTGTATAATGTAGGACAGGCTGGATAATGTAGGGCAGGCTGTATAATGTAGGACAGGCTGTATAATGTAGGACAGGCTGTATAATGCAGGGCAGGCTGTATAATGTAGGGCAGGCTGTATAATGTAGGGCAGGCTGTATAATGTAGGGCAGGCTGTATAATGTAGGGCAGGCTGTATAATGTAGGGCAGGCTGTATAATGTAGGGCAGGCTGTATAATGTAGGGCAGGCTGTATAATGCAGGACTGGCTGTATAATGTAGGGCAGGCTGTATAATGTAGGGCAGGCTGTATAATGTAGGGCAGGCTGTATAATGTAGGACAGGCTGTATAATGTAGGGCGGGCTGTACAATGTAGGGCGGGCTGTATAATGTAGGGCAGGCTGTATAATCAGGCTGTATAATGTAGGGCAGGCTGTATAATGTAGGGCAGGCTGTATAATGTAGGGCAGGCTGTATAATGTAGGGCAGGCTGTATAATGTAGGACAGGCAGTATAATGTAGGACTGGCTGTATAATGTAGGGCAGGCTGTATAATGTAGGGCAGGCTGTATAATGTAGGGCAGGCTGTATAATGCAGGGCAGGCTATATAATGCAGGACAGGCTGTATAATCAGGCTGTATAATGTAGGGCAGGCTGTATAATCAGGCTGTATAATGTAGGGCAGGCTGTATAATGTAGGGCAGGCTGTATAATGTAGGACAGACTGTATAATGTAGGACAGGCTGTATAATGTAGGGCAGGCTGTATAATGTAGGACTGGCTGTATAATGTAGGGCAGGCTGTATAATGTAGGGCAGGCTGTATAATGCAGGGCAGGCTGTATAATGCAGGGCAGGCTATATAATGCAGGACAGGCTGTATAATGCAGGACAGGCTGTATAATGTAGGACAGGCTGTATAATGTAGGGCAGGCTGTATAATGTAGGGCAGGCTGTAATGTAGGGCAGGCTGTATAATGTAGGGCAGGCTGTATAATGCAGGGCAGGCTGTATAATGCAGGGCAGGCTGTATAATGTAGGGCAAGCTGTATAATGTAGGGCAGGCTGTATAATGTAGGGCAGGCTGTATAATGTAGGACAGGCTGTATAATGAAGGACAGGCTGTATAATGTAGGGCAGGCTGTATAATGTAGGGCAGGCTGTATAATGTAGGGCAGGCTGTATAATGTAGAGCAGGCTGTATAATGTAGGACAGGCTGTATAATGTAGGGCAGGCTGTATAATGCAGGGCAGGCTGTATAATGCAGGGCAGGCTGTATAATGCAGGGCAGGCTGTATAATGTAGGGCAGGCTGTATAATGTAGGACAGGCTGTATAATGTAGGGCAGGCTGTATAATGTAGGGCAGGCTGTATAATGTAGGGCAGGCTGTATAATGTAGAGCAGGCTGTATAATGTAGGACAGGCTGTATAATGCAGGGCAGGCTGTATAATGCAGGGCAGGCTGTATAATGCA
This sequence comes from Crinia signifera, assembly GCF_055691185.1. Classification (NCBI taxonomy): domain Eukaryota; kingdom Metazoa; phylum Chordata; class Amphibia; order Anura; family Myobatrachidae; genus Crinia; species Crinia signifera. Next base: position 308,476,030 of record NC_139220.1, on the reverse strand, counting down.
GGGCAGGCTGTATAATGCAGGGCAGGCTGTATAATGTAGGGCAGGCTGTATAATGTAGGACAGGCTGTATAATGTAGGGCAGGCTGTATAATGTAGGGCAGGCTGTATAATGTAGGGCAGGCTGTATAATGTAGGGCAGGCTGTATAATGTAGGGCAGGCTGTATAATGCAGGGCAGGCTGTATAATGCAGGGCAGGCTGTATAAGGTAGGGCAGGCTGTATAATGTAGGGCAGGCTGTATAATGTAGGACAGGCTGTATAATGTAGAGCAGGCTGTATAATGTAGGGCAGGCTGTATAATGTAGGACAGGCTGTATAATGTAGGGCAGGCTGTATAATGTAGAGCAGGCTGTATAATGTAGGACTGGCTGTATAATGTAGGACAGGCTGTATAATGAGGATGCTAAAGGAGACGGTGGCCTCCTCTAGCATCCTTAAAAATGGTCTGCTGTTAGGGGCAGCCATTTTGTGAGGGTCATTTTTCATTAGCAGGAGCCAGGAGGAGCACCGGGAGTGCAGACAGGTAGATCTGCCGGTCCCGGTTACAGGCACTGCTGCGGCAAGTGGAGGGCTAAGGCAGGGTTGGGGTGGTTTAACTTTTCTTGGGGGGGGTGCTGCTGAAATCTTTGGCAGGGGGGGGGGGGCGCAGATTTTATAGTTACGCCACTGAATGCAAGCACAGTAACCTGACATCTGCAACTACCTGCACACTGACAGACTGACCCCTGAATGCCTGTAAATCCTTCCCATGTTATCATGTACTTTACATGTTAGTTTCCATGTATGTAATTACATTATACTGATAGATATTTCCATCTGCCAGATGCATCCTGATAACACCTAACGTTCTACGTGCGGACAGCGAAGAGACCATCATCGTGGATGGACAAGGTGCTGCATTTGATGCTGACATCACGATCCAAGATTTCCCCCGGAAGGCGCAGATTCTAGTTCAGGGAAAAGTCTCTGTCAGTCCAGCTAATAAATTCCTAGGAACAACTAAACTGACGGTAAGGTTCCGCTCTGTCATTGGTTATATGAGCGAGTATCATGTGCAGACAGACAATAAGCAGCAGTGCCGTATCTAAACATTTTGGTGCCACCATGTGCCAGAAAATGAATTAGGCCCCACCACCACCACCCATAAAGAAAATACTGAACCCCACTCCTAACACACATTATTGAGCCCCCTGACTTTGAGAGCAGCCAGCCCCAGCCCCAGAGGCCGTGCTGTAAAAGGGGCAGAGGGCGTGGCCATTACTATTGCATCACTGTGGCCACACCGCATAACACCTGTAGCACACATTAATGACACCCCTAAAAAGACTTGCCTGAGTCTCTGCTGTACTCCTGTGGGTGGATGGCTGCTTGTGCTGCTGCAGGCTGCTCTGCTTCTCCAGTCGGCAGGGCTCCTCCAGTGCAACATGTGACTTCTTGTGTAAACTGCAGAGAGGGGAAGTAATATATGTGTTCCCCCACTGATGGAGTGGGGGAGAGGGAGGATCCGGATGGCTACGCTGTGGCCTGGCTGTCAGGCACAGCAGGGGAGGTGACAGCCACAGCCGGCAGCGGACCACAGCAGCAATACAGGGATCTGAGGCAATAAATACAGTAACTACGTGTACAGGGGAGGGGTACAGTAAGATTAATTGGCAGGTTTCATAGCTTATTGTACACACGTAACACTGATATATGACAGCTTACTGTACACACTTAACACTGATATAGGACAGCTTACTGTACACACGTAACACTGATATATGACAGCTTACTGTACACACGTAACACTGATATATTGCAGATTCCATCCAAAACTTTGGACTTAGACCCAACTAAGAAGCAGTTTGTCTATGTCACGGTGAGGTCCCCCAGCTGCAACTTGGAGAAAGTTGTGCTGGTCTCCTATCAGAGCGGATATATATTCATACAGACCGACAAGACCGTCTATACGCCGGGATCCACAGGTAAGGTGCTGCGGATATATACAGTAATATTGGTACTGAATCAGAGTATATATATATATATATATATATATATATATATATATATATATATATATATATATATATACTGGAAATGAAGCGGTACACTGAGACTGTTTTTGCAGGTAAAAGTGGGACCAACTTTAATCCATAGCTAAGGCAGCTATCTACGTTTTTGGGTCGGCACACCCGGTCTTCAGGATATGGAATAGCAGTGAGCAAGTGCACTGTGAAATATATATATATATACAAAGTAACACACTTACCCCCTCACCGTGTCATCCGCCCTCATTTCCTGTCGGGTGGGCTTCCGTGTTCTGCTGCTCTGGCGTCAGCCAGAATCTGGCGTCGGCCACTAGGTGCATCACCGGTTCTCCTCACGTGGGCGGTCTGTGGTCCATACACAAATAAAATATGTAAAAAGCTATACATATCTAAAATTTAATATGACTACAAGCACAGTGTTATAGAAATGTAGATAGCTGCCTTAGCCATGTATTAAAGTTGGTCCCACGTTCTAAATTGGTTAGAACAAGTGTTTCGCACTAGGAGCTTCTTCACTAGGTTAGCTTGAAGAAGTTCCTAGTGCGAAACACGTGTTCTAACCAATGTTTATAGAGCTAGATAATGGGCTGTGAATAGATGGTGTAGGAAATGTTTCCTTGATATACTGTTAATACAAAATAGGCTTGTGCCTTATGACCCAAACCTTGTTAAAATACTTGAAATGGTATGTAGAGGATTGTTCTTAGTAATAAGGAGGTAATCTGACACAACACCAGTAGGTGTCAGCATTGCATCAGCATCCAACAGAGCTCATTGTAGCTCAGTGAAAAATGCCTACCCCCCTTACATAATACCAGCACTGTTTAAATTCTGCTGAGCACATTAGACTGTGGGTGTGGAGGATTGCCTGCAGCAATAAGGAGGCAACCACACACAACACCAGTAGGTGTCTGTATTATACCAGCAGTTTAATAGAACCCATTGTAGCTCAGCACAAAATATCTCCTCTTTTTGCAACATTGTTACACAGAGTAACTTTGGGCAGACAATAACAACACACTGGTTAATAATACAGTATATCGAATGCAGTAGTGTTTATATTGTTAGCACACGTGGAATGCTATAACCTGCATAGAATAAATAAAACGGACCAATTGCTGAAATTACAGTAGAGGCTACTGCCCACCGTAACTTCAATAGAAAACCACATGAGTGCAACATATGTGTCATAACATTAATAAAGACACTATCATAACACTACTGCGGTATATTTGGAACTATACCAGTGTATGAGATTTTCCCTGCACTATATTAATGCCATAACCCAGAGTCATAGTATTTTTCAACAAGTGTTTATTAAGGGTCTGGCAGGGATATATTTCACATTTGAGTATGATGTGCATCAAAATAGGCCAATAAGAGGCACAATATGTTAGGATCCGCCTCCAGCGGATCTGTGTTATGCGCAGATTCACATATTCTGTGTGTAGTTTCATGTTCTCCCTGGATTCTGCTCCCTGGGTTTATCCCAGCCTGTGTGTGTGTTTACTGGCTGGTGGCATCCAGTGGTCAGCCTGGGCCATTGCAGCTCACTTTCAGCACTGTGTGTTCTGGACTCAGGTGTCTTGATTAGGCTCCTAGCCTGCAGTGCACACCTTTAGGCAATGTGTAATCAGCACCACATTGTGCTCACTATAAAGACTCTCTGCTCACACACTCCGGTGCCAGTTATAGTATTCAGTTGCAGTGTTCAGTTCGTTGTAGTCCACTCTGTCCAGCTTCAGTCAGTATTTTATCAGCCTATGTCAGAGTGTGTTCCTGGTCCTGGTTCCTGTCGGGAGCCTTCCTGTTGTTCCACGCCTGTCCTGCCCTGCCTGGTTTGGTCCTGCCGTGCCTGGGATTCAGCTTGTTTGCCCCGCTGTACACTCATCTGCCAAAGAGATCTGCAGTGCTTGTCTGGGACTCCGTCATCTTCCCAGATAAGTCAGGGGTTACCCTGTGTTTCTCCTTACGCAGTTTTGGCACACTGTGTCACTGGGCATTATTGCCATTTCATTATATAACATCTCATTAGCATTGTTGCCATTTCATTATATAACATCTCATTAGCATTGTTGCCATTTCATTGTGTATCATCTCACTTGCTTTGTTACCAGTCGTGTGTCACCTGCTCAGCCTTATTACTTCTTTGGGCTTCTGGGAGTTCCCCGGTATAGGGATTTAGTTAGCTTTTTCCCCTTGCTCTCTCCTGGTCTCGGCGGACGTGTTGTCATTTCCTAAGACCTGCCTGTAGCGGAGTGGGGCGGACTTAATTCGCCCTTCAGCCGAGACGGGCCCAGGTGAAGCCTAGCACCGCACACGTCCGTCGATTCCAGTCAGAGGCAACGGAGTTAGGGTACCGGGGATACTCCCAGAATCCTTACATTATAACTGGCCATAACAGATAAACTCTGGAGCTGAGTTCTGCCCTCTCAGTCCAGCAGTTTTTTTTTGCCTTGTCTCAGTCTTGTCTTGTCACAGTATTTTTTCCTTGTCTCAGTTGTTGTGTCATAGTCTTTTGCACAGTAACCTTGCACGGCCATATCATGCAGGCCATGCAAGAGTCATTAGCGGCCCTAAATCTGGCGTTTAATACCTTTAAATCTGGGCGGTTGGAGATTTTGCAGCAGTCCCTACTGCAGCTGCAAAAACTCCTCACTGAAATATTTCTGATCCTTCCCGAGGTCACTGGGGTTGATTCAGCCCCTAATGAGACCCTGTCTAAAGAGTTATTAGGCAGCGAGTCCATAAACCCGGAGGTTCAGGAGAAGCATAAAAGTGTTCTACGGCCAAAACTTTCGCTGGAGGAGCGTCAGCGGCGTAGAGACCTGAATTTATGCTTGTACTGTGGAGATTCAGGCCACTATCTCCAGGCTTGCGGATTGTGCAGGCCTGGTGGTGGCGATAGGGTGTCTCCTCTGGCCAAGTCAGGGCAGGTTGTCAGATCTATGCCTGTCTTCACTGTGGCAGAGGAGCGCTCTGAGTCTCCCAGTAAAAGCACTCTGTTTAATACCGTTGGTCTAAGTGCTGGGAGACCTCATTTTGAGTTTAAGAATCAGCAGAGGAGGTGCTCCCCGCATGATGGTATTTCTGCTAACATTAAGCCAGAGTTGCAAACCCTTAAGGGGAAAGCCCAGGTGATTGACTCAGATGCCGGGGGCTCGCCGAGCCGGTCTGATGCCGGGGGCCCGCCGTGCCGGTCAGATGCCGGGGGCCCGCCGTGCCGGTCAGATGCCGGGGGCCCGCCGAGCCGGTCAGATGCCGGGGGCCCGCCGAGCCGGTCAGATGCCGGGGGCCCGCCGAGCCTGTCAGATGCCGGGGGCCCGCCGAGCCTGTCAGATGCCGGGGGCCCGCCGAGCCGGTCAGATGCCGGGGGCCCGCCGAGCCGGTCAGATGCCGGGGGCCCGCCGAGCCGGTCAGATGCCGGGGGCCCAAGGGCCGAAGCCCTGAGTGGGGTTCAAGCCGGTGTCGCCCCAGAAGGGGTTCAAGCCGGTGTCGCCCCAGAAGGGGTTCAAGCCGGTGTCGCCCCAGAAGGGGTTCAAGCCGGTGTCGCCCCAGAAGGGGTTCAAGCCGGTGTCGCCCCAGAAGGGGTTCAAGCCGGTGTCGCCCCAGAAGGGGTTCAAGCCGGTGTCGCCCCAGAAGGGGTTCAGGCCGATGCAGCCCCAAAGGGGGGTCAGGCCTGTGTCGAGGCCGCAGCCCCGAGTGGGGGCCCGGAGGCCGCAGCCCCGAGTGGGGGCCCGGAGGCCGCAGCCCCGAGTGGGGGCCCGGAGGCCGCAGCCCCGAGTGGGGGCCCGGAGGCCGCAGCCCCGAGTGGGGGCCCGGAGGCCGCAGCCCCGAGTGGGGGCCCGGAGGCCGCAGCCCCGAGTGGGGGCCCGGAGGCCGCAGCCCCGAGTGGGGGCCCGGAGGCCGCAGCCCCGAGTGGGGGCCCGAAGCCTCAGTTTGTAGCCCCGAGTGGGGGCCCGAAGCCTCAGTTTGTAGCCCCGAGTGGGGGCCCGAAGCCTCAGTTTGTAGCCCCGAGTGGGGGCCCGAAGCCTCAGTTTGTAGCCCCGAGTGGGGGCCCGAAGCCTCAGTTTGTAGCCCCGAGTGGGGGCCCGAAGCCTCAGTTTGTAGCCCCGAGTGGGGGCCCGAAGCCTCAGTTTGTAGCCCCGAGTGGGGGCCCGAAGCCAGAGTTGGTAGCCCCGAGTGGGGGTCCGAAGCCAGAGTTGGTAGCCCCGAGTGGGGGCCCACAGTCACAGTTGGTAGCCCCGAGTGGGGGCCCACAGTCACAGTTGGTAGCCCCGAGTGGGGGCCCACAGTCACAGTTGGTAGCCCCGAGTGGGGGCCCACAGCCACAGTTGGTAGCCCCGAGTGGGGGCCCACAGCCACAGTTGGTAGCCCCAAGTGGGGGCCTACAGCCACAGTTTGTCACTGACTCTAATGAGGTCCCTAAAATCAAAGCCTCAAGTGCCATAACCCCAGCTATGCAGTCTTATCAGTCAGGTGATGATAAAGCCAATTGTGACTCTTTGGATGATATCTCTACATCTCTAGTCTTTGATGGGGACTTAGCCCAATTTGTTGCACTCGCTAACCACTATGTCTCCATTATGGAGTCCAGACCATTTTTAGGTATCACTTCTGATAATATTGTGTCCTATATGATCTACTCCTTCAGAGGGAAGCCTTCCAAATGGGCGTTCGAATTGATTAATGCTGAAGATCCCCTTCTTAAGGATTTCCGGGCATTTAGTGATGCTGTAGTGAAAAAATTTGGTCCCAATAAAAGTGGTTCAGATGCCTCTGGGCCGACCATCTTGTCTGCAGAGACTCCATGTTTAGGAGAGTCAATACAAAGGGCCCAGCCCATAGCTATTGCCTTGACTGCAGGATGTGCTTTTCTATCTTCCTTTCAGAGCCATTCAAAGAGAAGGAAAAAGAAGAATAAGCACTGACCTTTTGCTTTGTTCTGTTTGTCTGGTCTTGTTGTGTCCGAAGGCCACCTTGAGAGGGGGGCACTGTTACAAGCTGCAGTCACAGCTTGTTCCTGTTTGTTGGTTGATACCCCCATTCCAGGGTTTGGTATTCTCCATGTAGTGGAGAACCTGGTATTGGGGTCCCTTGACCCCTCTTCAAGGGGGGGGTACTGTTAGGATCCGCCTCCAGCGGATCTGTGTTATGCGCAGATTCACATATTCTGTGTGTAGTTTCATGTTCTCCCTGGATTCTGCTCCCTGGGTTTATCCCAGCCTGTGTGTGTGTTTACTGGCTGGTGGCATCCAGTGGTCAGCCTGGGCCATTGCAGCTCACTTTCAGCACTGTGTGTTCTGGACTCAGGTGTCTTGATTAGGCTCCTAGCCTGCAGTGCACACCTTTAGGCAATGTGTAATCAGCACCACATTGTGCTCACTATAAAGACTCTCTGCTCACACACTCCGGTGCCAGTTATAGTATTCAGTTGCAGTGTTCAGTTCGTTGTAGTCCACTCTGTCCAGCTTCAGTCAGTATTTTATCAGCCTATGTCAGAGTGTGTTCCTGGTCCTGGTTCCTGTCGGGAGCCTTCCTGTTGTTCCACGCCTGTCCTGCCCTGCCTGGTTTGGTCCTGCCGTGCCTGGGATTCAGCTTGTTTGCCCCGCTGTACACTCATCTGCCAAAGAGATCTGCAGTGCTTGTCTGGGACTCCGTCATCTTCCCAGATAAGTCAGGGGTTACCCTGTGTTTCTCCTTACGCAGTTTTGGCACACTGTGTCACTGGGCATTATTGCCATTTCATTATATAACATCTCATTAGCATTGTTGCCATTTCATTATATAACATCTCATTAGCATTGTTGCCATTTCATTGTGTATCATCTCACTTGCTTTGTTACCAGTCGTGTGTCACCTGCTCAGCCTTATTACTTCTTTGGGCTTCTGGGAGTTCCCCGGTATAGGGATTTAGTTGGCTTTTTCCCCTTGCTCTCTCCTGGTCTCGGCGGACGTGTTGTCATTTCCTAAGACCTGCCTGTAGCGGAGTGGGGCGGACTTAATTCGCCCTTCAGCCGAGACGGGCCCAGGTGAAGCCTAGCACCGCACACGTCCGTCGATTCCAGTCAGAGGCAACGGAGTTAGGGTACCGGGGATACTCCCAGAATCCTTACACAATATAGACACACATACACCACAAAGAAACATAAATAATATTACCATCTCTGTATATATCCTGGTTATATAAATCCCAAGCCAATAACAAGCACCACACCTCACAGCCCTGTCCACCTATATTTTAAAGTCTATTCAGCACTTAATTCTTACCTTTTTTCACCTTGATGTATATATATGTTGTATGTCACAGATTTTAACCTCTTGTATTTCGCAAACCATAGTGGGCGCATCCTGAATCCACAAATTAATAAAGATTAATAGGATTCCCCACTCAAGATATAAATTTGGATAATATTTCCATAAATATAACAATAAATCTCAATAATTATTTTGGAGTGCATCCGTTACAACAACTCTTCTCTCTTCTTTTTGTGACTATTATACTTAGTTGGCAGGATAGCACCCCTGCTAGTTGAATCTAATATAGTGGCATATACCCTTACCAAATAGGGTTTTAATCCCTCTTTTGTGTGCGGATCTCAACCAACCCCCCTCTCAAAAATTGGGTGAAAAGTGAGAGCAGTGTTTGGACACCTTAACCGTATGCACACACCCCTACAGTATAACCTCCTCCTAGTGCTTACCCCAA
>NC_139220.1:308372294-308462294 GCF_055691185.1 Crinia signifera | reverse complement strand
AGGAAACCGCTGTTTATATGTTTATAACAGCATGGGTGCTATCCTGACCAACTGGGAGTCATCATTTAGAAAGAAAAATACGTTGTTTGCGGATGCACACCTGATGAACAATTGATATAGGATCTCATTGAAGATATATAAAACCGTGTCGGCTCCTCTTGTCTTTATTGGTACGAAAATGGATAAGGAGACACCCACAATATAACGAAATAAGAGGTTTAAATAGGACTAACACATACTCATATAGTGAGAGAAAGGATAAAGAATGTGTTTGTAAAGTTTGAAATATGGGCGGAAGTAGCTGGAGGATGTGGTGCTCGTTATATGTAGGACGAATCCTATCAGGATATTTTTAGGAAATATATTCCTTAATTATAGTGTTGATAATTTATAGTTTGTGTTCCCTGTTAATATTTACTCAATGTTGCCTATATTGGCTTTTATAATATGTAACAAGGGAAGATTATCTCCACACAGAGCTCACTGATACACAATTGATTCAGTTCACTTTATTTAGTTACATTATTTAGCCTGGCTGGCATTTTGCCCAGACATTCTAGGAGAAATTATGTTGCTGGTGAGGTATGTCAGATTATTTATTTTAGAGAGCAACAGTGACATCTGCTGGTATTTGTCCTGTATGGTAATACTAGGACATTTATATATTTGTCCCGAATTCCCATGTACCGACTGCTATTAATTGTTCCAAAGCCGCCCTCTCACATGAGGGTACTAGATTTTTATCTGTGCTATGCCTAGGAGGAGATATGTATCCTGATGATTATTATCAAAAATTCGGACAATACATTTCCTGCAACCTACATCACATCAGTCTACAAGCTGGCCCTATCTAGGTATAGGACACGTGTTTCGCTAGAAAAACGCTTCTTCAAGCTTGAAATAATCTGATATACCTCACCAGCAACATCATTTCTCCTAGAATGTCTGGGCAAAATGCCAGCAAGGCTAAACAGTGTAACTAAATATAGTAAACTGTATCAATTGTGTATCAGTGAGCTCTGTGTGGAGATAACCTTCCCTTTTTACATATTATAAAAGCCAATATAGGCAACATCTTACTTACACAGATAAAATAGATGTGGACTAAAAATAAGGGTGTTCTTTATGTACTCTAAAATATACATTATTTTATTTTTACAGTTTGGGAGTATGGACCCTATCAGCAAAGTTTGAGGACACGCTGACACAGAATTACACAACTAACTTTGAAGTGAAAGAATATGGTAGGATTTACAATGGTTCATATCAGTGGCACCAATTTCATGGTTGTAGGGTGAGCCGTGCACATGGGCCATTGGGTTCCGGGGTGCCAATGCCACATACCTTGCATGTATATATTATACTCACCTCTCCTGAGAGTGAGAATCGGAAAGTGAGAGTTTCTGTCACAGTTCTCCCATATTATTTTAATGTCTCAATCATTTACACTGCATAATCAACTTTGTTCAAATGATTGCCGCTTTAAATAACAACTCTCTCATGTGAACTCTCATTTTCTGATTCTCACAGCCTATTACATTCCACCAATTTTAGTAGTGGCAGTAGTAGTAGTAGCAGCAGTAGTAGTAGTAATTGTAGTAGTAGCAGCAGTAGTAGTAGTAGTATACATACACACAGCCGACACACACAGACACACACACACAGTATACACATACAGAGCCGACCACACATAGTATACATATACGCAGCCCCCCAATGCACACACAGACACACACACACACAAAGTGTACATACACATATATACACAGCCCCCCTGGTGTGTGGGCGTTCATTCGTCGGGTAGGGTTTGGTGGATTTGCATGGCTGTGGATTTAACCCCCAGAACAACCCCCACTATTAAGCAAGGCTTGGGAGGAGACTACCTACTGGTCTATGATGCGACACACAATAAGACAGCTCAATTTTCTCAATTTGATTTTCTGTAATCAAGAAGAGGAATGAATTTATTTATTAGAGATATACTAAGATGAGCATTTTGTTCTTAACCCTTTCAGTGCTGCCAAGTTTTGAAATAAAGCTCGAGCCAGATCAAAATTATTTCTACATAAAAGATCAAGAACTAAGAGTGAAAATATCAGCAAAGTGAGTACATGTGTATTTATGAGGTTTGCATTACATAGGTAAAAAAAAAAAAGATATTAGAGGTGTATGTGTGTACTAGTGATCAGTGATATATGTACGGAGGTGTCTGTGTGTACTAGTGATCAGAGATATATGTACAGGAGGTGTCTGCGTGTACTAGTGATCAGTGATATATGTACAGGAGGATTCTGTTTGTCCTAGTTATCAGTGATATATGTACAGGAGGTGTCTGTGTGTACTAGGGATCAGTGATCTATATACAGGATATGTATGTGTGTACTAGTGATCAGTGATATATGTACAGGATATGTATGTGTGTACTAGTGATCAGTAATATATATGTACAGGAGGTGTCTGTGTGTACTAGTGATCAGTGATATATGTACAGGAGGTGTCTGTGTGTACTAGTGATCAGTGATATATGTACAGGAGATGTCTGTGTATACTAGTGATCAGTGATATATGTACAGGAGGTGTCTTTGTGTACTAGTGATCAGTGATATATGTACAGGAGGTGTCTGCGTGTACTAGTGATCAGGATATATGTACAGGAGGTGTCTGCGTGTACTAGTGATCAGTGATCTATGTACAGGAGGTGTCTGTGTACTAGTGATCAGTGATCTATGTACAGGAGGTGTCTGTGTGCGCTAGTGATCAGTGATATATGTACAGGAGGTGTCTGTGTGTACTGGTGATCTATGATATATGTACAAGAGGTGTCTGTGTGTGCTAGTGATCAGTGATATATGTACAGGAGGTGTCTGTGTGTACTAGTTATCAGTGATATATGTACAGGAGGTGTCTGTGTGTACTAGTGATCAGTGATATATGTACAGGAGGTGTCTTTGTGTACTAGTGATCAGTGATATATGTACAGGATGTGTCTGCGTGTACTAGTGATCAGTGATATATGTACAGGAGGTGTCTGCGTGTACTAGTGATCAGTGATCTATGTACAGGAGTTGTCTGTGTACTAGTGATCAGTGATCTATGTACAGGAGGTGTCTGTGTGTGCTAGTGATCAGTGATATATGTACAGGAGGTGTCTGTGTGTACTGGTGATCTTTGATATATGTACAAGAGGTGTCTGTGTGTGCTAGTGATCAGTGATCTATGTACAGGAGGCGTCTGTGTGTGCTAGTGATCAGTGATATATGTATAGGAGGTGTCTACATGTGCCAGTGATCAGTGATCTATGTACAGGAGGTATCTGTGTGTACTAGTGATCAGTGATTTATGTACAGGAGGTGTCTGTGTGTACAAGTGATCAGTGATATTTGTACAGGAGGTGACTGTGTGCACCAGTGATCAGTGATATATGTACAGGAGGTGTCTGTGTGTACTAGTGATCAGTTATATATGTACAGGAGGTGTATGCGTGTACTAATGCTTAGTGATATATGTACAGGAGGTGTCTGTGTGTACCAGTGATCTGTGATATATGTACAGGAGGTGACTGTGTTGTACCAGTGATCAGTAATATATGTACAGGTGGCGTCTGTGTGTACTAGTGATCAGTGATATATGTACAGGAGGTGTCTGTGTGTACTGGTGATCAGTGATATATGTACAGGAGGTGTATGTGTGTACTATTGATCAGTGATATATGTACAGGAGGTGTCTGTGTATACTAGTGATCAGTGATATATGTACAGGAGGTGTCTGTGTATACTAGTGATCAGTGATATATGTACAGGAGTCATCTGCATGTACTATTTAACAGTGATATATGTAAAAGAAGTGTCTGTTTGTACTAGTGATCAGTGATATATGTAAAGGAGGCATGTGTGTGTGTGTGTGTACTAGTGATTAGTGATATTTGTACAGGAGATGTCTGTGTGTACTAGGGATCAGTGATATATGTACAGGAGGTGTCTGTGTGTACTAGTGATCAGTGATATATGTATAGGAGGTGTCTGTGTGTACTAGTGATCAGTGATATATGTACAGGATATGTCTGTGTGTACTGTTGATCAGTGATATATGCACAGGATGTGTCTGTGTGTACTAGTGATCAGTGATATATGTACAGGAGGTGTATGTGTGTACTAGTGATCAGTGACATATGTACAGGAGGTGTCTGTGTGTACTAGTGATCAGTGATATATGTACAGGATATGTCTGTGTGTACTGGTGATCAGTGATATATGTACAGGAGGTGTATGTGTTTACTAGTGATCAGTGACATATGTACAGGAGGTGTCTGTGTGTAGTAGTGATCAGTGATATATGTACAGGAGGTGTCTGTGTGTACTAGTGATCAGTGATATATGTACAGGAGATGTCTGTGTGTACTAGCGATCAGTGATATATGTACATGAGGTGTCTGTGTGTACTAGTGATCAGTGATAGATGTACAGGAGGTGTATGTGTGTACTAGTGATCAGTGACATATGTACAGGAGGTGTCTGTGTGTACTAGTGATCAGTGATATATGTACAGGAGGTGTCTGTGTGTACTAGTGATCAGTGATATATGTACAGGATATGTCTGTGTGTACTGGTGATCAGTGATATATGTACAGGAGGTATCTGTGTGTACCAGTGATCAGTAATATATGTACAGGAGGTGTCCCTGTGTACTAGTGATCAGTGATATATGTACAGGAGGTGTCTGTGTGGATTAGTGATCAGTGATATATGTACAGGAGGTGTCCGTGTGTACTAGTGATCAGTGATATAGGTACAAGGAGGTGTATGTGTGTAGTAGTGATCAGTGATGTATGTACAGAAGGTGTCTGTGTGTACTAGTGATCAGTGATATATGTACAGGAGGTGTCTGTGTGTATTAGTGATCAGTGATATATGTACAGGAGGTGTCCGTGTGTACTAGTGATCAGTGATATATGTACAGGAGATGTCTGTGTGTACTAGCGATCAGTGATATATGTACATGAGGTGTCTGTGTGTACTAGTGATCAGTGATAGATGTACAGGAGGTGTATGTGTGTACTAGTGATCAGTGACATATGTACAGGAGGTGTCTGTGTGTACTAGTGATCAGTGATATATGTACAGGAGGTGTCTGTGTGTACTAGTGATCAGTGATATATGTACAGGATATGTCTGTGTGTACTGGTGATCAGTGATATATGTACAGGAGGTATCTGTGTGTACCAGTGATCAGTAATATATGTACAGGAGGTGTCCCTGTGTACTAGTGATCAGTGATATATGTACAGGAGGTGTCTGTGTGGATTAGTGATCAGTGATATATGTACAGGAGGTGTCCGTGTGTACTAGTGATCAGTGATATAGGTACAAGGAGGTGTATGTGTGTAGTAGTGATCAGTGATGTATGTACAGAAGGTGTCTGTGTGTACTAGTGATCAGTGATATATGTACAGGAGGTGTCTGTGTGTATTAGTGATCAGTGATATATGTACAGGAGGTGTCCGTGTGTACTAGTGATCAGTGATATAGGTACAAGGAGGTGTCTGTGTGTACCAGTGGTCAGTGATATAGGTACAAGGAGGTGACTGTGTTGTACCAGTGATCAGTAATATATGTACAGGTGGCGTCTGTGTGTACTAGTGATCAGTGATATATGTACAGGAGGTGTCTGTGTGTACTGGTGATTAGTGATATATGTACAGGAGGTGTATGTGTGTACTATTGATCAGTGATATATGTACAGGAGGTGTCTGTGTATACTAGTGATCAGTGATATATGTACAGGAGGTGTCTGTGTATACTAGTGATCAGTGATATATGTACAGGAGGTGTCTGGGTGTACCAGTGATATATGTACAGGAGGTGTCTGTGTGTACTAGTGATCAGTGATATATGAACAGGAGGTGTATGTGTGTACTAGTGATCAGTGATATATGTACAGGAGGTGTCTGTGTGTACTAGTGATCAGTGATATATGTACAGGATATGTCTGTGTGTACTGGTTATCAGTGATATATGTACAGGAGGTATCTGTGTGTACTAGTGATCAGTGATGTATGTACAGAAGGTGTCTGTGTGTACTAGTGATCAGTGATATAGGTACAAGGAGGTGTCTTTGTGTAGTAGTGATCAGTGATATATGTACAGAAGGTGTCTGTGTGTACTAGTGATCAGTGATATATGGGTACTCTTTACCTAGCACGGCGCCCATCGCGGGCATCGCGGCCATCAAATGCACTTAAAAACGGGTGCGACGCGATGCCCTCGATTTCCCATAGGGAACAATGTTAAAAGTGTGATTGGACGCGATTTTACTGTTCAATGCCTCAATGCCCGCGATTTTTCCATAGGAAACAATGTTAAATGGGCCACAGAGCCCAAATAGTCCCCCTGAAGTCTGAAATGGCCCCCACAATTGTTAACGCTACCCCACGATCAACGTGAACCCGAAGCGTGGCGAGCGCAGCGGTACGCGTACTCCGACCTTTTCATACCCCCACTATCCACATCGGCGTGGAGCTGAGAATATAATAGTGTGGCGAGCGTAGCGAGCCACCGAGCCCGAAGCGTGGCGAGCGCAGCAAGCCCCGCGAGGGGACGCTGATACCTTCACAGGTAAACGCGTCCCTTTGCGGGCTTCACAGGTATCCGCGTCCCCGCGCGGGGCTCGCTGCGCTCGCCACGCTTCGGGCTCGGTGGCTCGCTGCGCTCGCCACACTATTCTATTCTCAACTCCACGCCAACGTGGATAGTGGGGGTATGAAAAGGTCGGAGGACGTGTACCGCCGCCCCTCGCGGGCTCGCTGCGCTCGCCACGCTTCGGGTTCACGTTGATCGTGGGGTGGCATTAACAATTGTGGGGGCCATTTAAGGCTTCAGGGGGACTATTAGGGCTCTGTGGCCCATTTAACATTGTTTCCTATTGAAAAATCGCGGGCATTGAGGCATTGAACACTAAAATCGCGTCCAATCACACTTTTAACATTGATCCCTATTGGAAATCGCGGGCATCGCGTCGCACCCGGTTTTTTAGTGCATGCGATGGCCGCGATGACCGCGATTTTTTACCCCCGATGACCAGGATGGACATCGTGGGCGCCGTGCTAGGTAAAGAGTACCGATATATGTACAGGAGGTGTCTGTGTGTACCAGTGATATATGTACAGGAGGTGTCTGGGTGTACTAGTGATCAGTAATATATGTACAGGAGGTGTCCGTGTGTACTAGTGATCAGTGATATATGTACAGGAGGTGTCTGTGTGTACTAGTGATCAGTGATATATGTACAGGAGGTGTCTGCGTGTACTAGTGATCAGTGATATATGTACAGGAGGTGTCTGCGTGTACTAGTGATCAGTGATCTATGTACAGGAGGTGTCTGTGTACTAGTGATCAGTGATCTATGTACAGGAGGTGTCTGTGTGTGCTAGTGATCAGTGATATATGTACAGGAGGTGTCTGTGTGTACTAGTGATCAGTGATATATGTACAAGAGGTGTCTGTGTGTGCTAGTGATCAGTGATATATGTACAGGAGGTGTCTGTGTGTACTAGTGATCAGTGATATATGTACAGGAGGTGTCTGTGTGTACTAGTGATCAGTGATATATGTACAGGAGATGTCTGTGTATACTAGTGATCAGTGATATATGTACAGGAGGTGTCTTTGTGTACTAGTGATCAGTGATATATGTACAGGATGTGTCTGCGTGTACTAGTGATCAGTGATATATGTACAGGAGGTGTCTGCGTGTACTAGTGATCAGTGATCTATGTACAGGAGGTGTCTGTGTACTAGTGATCAGTGATCTATGTACAGGAGGTGTCTGTGTGTGCTAGTGATCAGTGATATATGTACAGGAGGTGTCTGTGTGTACTGGTGATCTTTGATATATGTACAAGAGGTGTCTGTGTGTGCTAGTGATCAGTGATCTATGTACAGGAGGCGTCTGTGTGTGCTAGTGATCAGTGATATATGTATAGGAGGTGTCTGCATGTGCCAGTGATCAGTGATCTATGTACAGGAGGTATCTGTGTGTACTAGTGATCAGTGATTTATGTACAGGAGGTGTCTGTGTGTACAAGTGATCAGTGATATTTGTACAGGAGGTGACTGTGTGCACCAGTGATCAGTGATATATGTACAGGAGGTGTCTGTGTGTACTAGTGATCAGTTATATATGTACAGGAGGTGTCTGCGTGTACTAATGCTTAGTGATATATGTACAGGAGGTGTCTGTGTGTACCAGTGATCTGTGATATATGTACAGGAGGTGACTGTGTTGTACCAGTGATCAGTAATATATGTACAGGTGGCGTCTGTGTGTACTAGTGATCAGTGATATATGTACAGGAGGTGTCTGTGTGTACTGGTGATCAGTGATATATGTACAGGAGTCATCTGCATGTACTATTTAACAGTGAATGTAAAAGAAGTGTCTGTTTGTACTAGTGATCAGTGATATATGTATAGGAGGTGTCTGTGTGTACTAGTGATCAGTAATATATGTACAGGATATGTCTGTGTGTACTGTTGATCAATGATATATGCACAGGATGTGTCTGTGTGTACTAGTGATCAGTGATATATGTACAGGAGGTGTATGTGTGTACTAGTGATCAGTGACATATGTACAGGAGGTGTCTGTGTGTACTAGTGATCAGTGATATATGTACAGGATATGTCTGTGTGTACTGGTGATCAGTGATATATGTACAGGAGGTATCTGTGTGTACTAGTGATCAGTGATATATGTACAGGAGGTGTATGTGTTTACTAGTGATCAGTGACATATGTACAGGAGGTGTCTGTGTGTAGTAGTGATCAGTGATATATGTACAGGAGGTGTCTGTGTGTACTAGTGATCAGTGATATATGTACAGGAGATGTCTGTGTGTACTAGTGATCAGTGATATATGTACATGAGGTGTCTGTGTGTACTAGTGATCAGTTATAGATGTACAGGAGGTGTATGTGTGTACTAGTGATCAGTGACATATGTACAGGAGGTGTCTGTGTGTACTAGTGATCAGTGATATATGTACAGGAGGTGTCTGTGTGTACTAGTGATCAGTGATATATGTACAGGATATGTCTGTGTGTACTGGTGATCAGTGATATATGTACAGGAGGTATCTGTGTGTACCAGTGATCAGTAATATATGTACAGGAGGTGTCCCTGTGTACTAGTGATCAGTGATATATGTACAGGAGGTGTCTGTGTGGATTAGTGATCAGTGATATATGTACAGGAGGTGTCTGTGTGTACAAGTGATCAGTGATATTTGTACAGGAGGTGACTGTGTGCACCAGTGATCAGTGATATATGTACAGGAGGTGTCTGTGTGTACTAGTGATCAGTTATATATGTACAGGAGGTGTCTGCGTGTACTAATGCTTAGTGATATATGTACAGGAGGTGTCTGTGTGTACCAGTGATCTGTGATATATGTACAGGAGGTGACTGTGTTGTACCAGTGATCAGTAATATATGTACAGGTGGCATCTGTGTGTACTAGTGATCAGTGATATATGTACAGGAGGTGTCTGTGTGTACTGGTGATCAGTGATATATGTACAGGAGGTGTATGTGTGTACTATTGATCAGTGATATATGTACAGGAGGTGTCTGTGTATACTAGTGATCAGTGATATATGTACAGGAGGTGTCTGTGTATACTAGTGATCAGTGATATATGTACAGGAGTCATCTGCATGTACTATTTAACAGTGATATATGTAAAAGAAGTGTCTGTTTGTACTAGTGATCAGTGATATATGTAAAGGAGGCATGTGTGTGTGTGTGTGTGTGTGTGTGTGTGTGTGTACACTAGTGATTAGTGATATTTGTACAGGAGATGTCTGTGTGTACTAGGGATCAGTGATATATGTACAGGAGGTGTCTGTGTGTACTAGTGATCAGTGATATATGTATAGGAGGTGTCTGTGTGTACTAGTGATCAGTGATATATGTACAGGATATGTCTGTGTGTACTGTTGATCAATGATATATGCATAGGATGTGTCTGTGTGTACTAGTGATCAGTGATATATGTACAGGAGGTGTATGTGTGTACTAGTGATCAGTGACATATGTACAGGAGGTGTCTGTGTGTACTAGTGATCAGTGATATATGTACAGGATATGTCTGTGTGTACTGGTGATCAGTGATATATGTACAGGAGGTATCTGTGTGTACTAGTGATCAGTGATATATGTACAGGAGGTGTATGTGTTTACTAGTGATTAGTGACATATGTACAGGAGGTGTCTGTGTGTAGTAGTGATCAGTGATATATGTACAGGAGGTGTCTGTGTGTACTAGTGATAAGTGATATATGTACAGGAGATGTCTGTGTGTACTAGTGATCAGTGATATATGTACATGAGGTGTCTGTGTGTACTAGTGATCAGTGATAGATGTACAGGAGGTGTATGTGTGTACTAGTGATCAGTGACATATGTACAGGAGGTGTCTGTGTGTACTAGTGATCAGTGATATATGTACAGGAGGTGTCTGTGTGTACTAGTGATCAGTGATATATGTACAGGATATGTCTGTGTGTACTGGTGATCAGTGATATATGTACAGGAGGTATCTGTGTGTACCAGTGATCAGTAATATATGTACAGGAGGTGTCCCTGTGTACTAGTGATCAGTGATATATGTACAGGAGGTGTCTGTGTGGATTAGTGATCAGTGATATATGTTCAGGAGGTGTCCGTGTGTACTAGTGATCAGTGATATAGGTACAAGGAGGTGTATGTGTGTAGTAGTGATCAGTGATGTATGTACAGAAGGTGTCTGTGTGTACTAGTGATCAGTGATATATGTACAGGAGGTGTCTGTGTGTATTAGTGATCAGTGATATATGTACAGGAGGTGTCCGTGTGTACTAGTGATCAGTGATATAGGTACAAGGAGGTGTCTGTGTGTACCAGTGGTCAGTGATATATGTACAGGAGGTGTCCGTGTTTACCAGTGATCAGTGATATATGTACAGGAGGTGTCTGTGTGTACTAGTGATCAGTGATATATGTACAGGAGGTGTCTGTGTGTACTAGTGATCAGTGATATATGTACAGGAGGTGTCTGTGTGTACTACTGATCAGTGATATAGGTACAAGGAGGTGTCTGTGTGTAGTAGTGATCAGTGATATATGTACAGAAGGTGTCTGTGTGTACTAGTGATCAGTGATATATGTACAGGAGGTGTCTGGGTGTACCAGTGATATATGTACAGGAGGTGCCTGTGTGTACTAGTGATCAGTGATATATGTACAGGAGGTGTATGTGTGTACTAGTGATCAGTGATATATGTACAGGAGGTGTCTGTGTGTACTAGTGATCAGTGATATATGTACAGGATATGTCTGTGTGTACTGGTGATCAGTGATATATGTACAGGAGGTGTCTGTGTGTACTAGTGATCAGTGATGTATGTACAGAAGGTGTCTGTGTGTACTAGTGATCAGTGATATAGGTACAAGGAGGTGTCTTTGTGTAGTAGTGATCAGTGATATATGTACAGAAGGTGTCTGTGTGTACTAGTGATCAGTGATATATGGGTACTCTTTACCTAGCACGGCGCCCATCGCGGGCATCGCGGCCATCAAATGCACTTAAAAACGGGTGCGACGCGATGCCCTCGATTTCCCATAGGGAACAATGTTAAAAGTGTGATTGGACGCGATTTTACTGTTCAATGCCTCAATGCCCGCGATTTTTCCATAGGAAACAATGTTAAATGGGCCACAGAGCCCAAATAGTCCCCCTGAAGTCTGAAATGGCCCCCGCAATTGTTAACGCTAGCCCACGATCAACGTGAACCCGAAGCGTGGCGAGCGCAGCGAGCCCGCGAGGGGCGGCGGTACGCGTACTCCGACCTTTTCATACCCCCACTATCCACATCGGCGTGGAGCTGAGAATATAATAGTGTGGCGAGCGTAGCGAGCCACCGAGCCCGAAGCGTGGCGAGCGCAGCAAGCCCCGCGAGGGGACGCTGATACCTTCACAGGTAAACGCGCCCCTTCGCGGGCTTCACAGGTATCCGCGTCCCCGCGCGGGGCTCGCTGCGCTCGCCACGCTTCGGGCTCGGTGGCTCGCTGCGCTCGCCACACTATTCTATTCTCAACTCCACGCCGACGTGGATAGTGGGGGTATGAAAAGGTCGGAGGACGTGTACCGCCGCCCCTCGCGGGCTCGCTGCGCTCACCACGCTTCGGGTTCACGTTGATCGTGGGGTGGCATTAACAATTGTGGGGGCCATTTAAGGCTTCAGGGGGACTATTAGGGCTCTGTGGCCCATTTAACATTGTTTCCTATGGAAAAATCGCGGGCATTGAAGCATTGAACACTAAAATCGCGTCCAATCACACTTTTAACATTGATCCCTATGGGAAATCGCGGGCATCGCGTCGCACCCGTTTTTTTAGTGCATGCGATGGCCGCGATGACCGCGATTTTTTACCCCCGATGACCAGGATGGACATCGTGGGCGCCGTGCTAGGTAAAGAGTACCGATATATGTACAGGAGGTGTCTGTGTGTACCAGTGATATATGTACAGGAGGTGTCTGGGTGTACTAGTGATCAGTAATATACTGTATGTACAGGAGGTGTCCGTGTGTACTAGTGATCAGTGATATATGTACAGGAGGTGTCTGTGTGTACTAGTGATCAGTGATATATGTACAGAAGGTGTCTGTGTGTACTAGTGATCAGTGACATATGTACAGGAGGTGTCTGTGTGTACTAGTGATCAGTGATATATGTACAGGAGGTGTATGTGTGTACTAGTGATCAGTGATATATGTACAGAAGGTGTCTGTGTGTACTAGTGATCAGTGATATATGTACAGGAGGTGTCTGTGTTTACTAGTGATCAGTGATATATGTACAGGAGGTGTCTGTGTGTACTAGTGATCAGTGATATATGTACAGGAGGTGTCTGTGTGTACTAGTGATCAGTGATATATGTACAGGAGATGTCTGTGTGTACTAATGATCAGTGATATATGTACAGGAGGTGTCTGTGTTTACTAGTGATCAGTGATATATGTACAGGAGGTGTCTGTGTGTACTAGTGATCAGTGATATATGTACAGGAGGTGTCTGTGTTTACTAGTGATCAGTGATATATGTACAGGAGGTGTCTGTGTGTACTAGTGATCAGTGATATATGTACAGGAGGTGTCTGTGTTTACTAGTGATCAGTGATATATGTACAGGAGGTGTCTGTGTGTACTAGTGATCAGTGATATATGTACAGGAGATGTCTGTGTGTACTAATGATCAGTGATATATGTACAGGAGGTGTCTGTGTGTACTAGTGATCAGTGATATATGTACAGGAGATGTCTGTGTGTACTAGTGATCAGTGATATATGTACAGGAGGTGTCTGTGTGTACTAGTGATCAGTGATATATGTACAGGAGGTGTCTGTGTGTACTAGTGATCAGTGATATATGTACAGGAGGTGTCTGTGTTTACTAGTGATCAGTGATATATGTACAGGAGGTGTCTGTGTGTACTAGTGATCAGTGATATATGTACAGGAGGTGTCTGTGTTTACTAGTGATCAGTGATATATGTACAGGAGGTGTCTGTGTGTACTAGTGATCAGTGATATATGTACAGGAGATGTCTGTGTGTACTAATGATCAGTGATATATGTACAGGAGGTGTCTGTGTGTACTAGTGATCAGTGATATATGTACAGGAGATGTCTGTGTGTACTAGTGATCAGTGATATATGTACAGGAGGTGTCTGTGTGTACTAGTGATCAGTGATATATGTACAGGAGGTGTCTGTGTGTACTAGTGATCAGTGATATATGTACAGGAGATGTCTGTGTGTACCAGTGATCAGTGATATATGTACAGAAGGTGTCTGTGTGTACTAGTGATCAGTGATATATGTACAGGAGATGTCTGTGTGTACTAGTGATCAGTGATATATGTACAGGAGGTGTCTGTGTGTACTAGTGATAAGTGATATATGTACAGGAGATGTCTGTGTGTACTAGTGATCAGTGATATATGTACAGGACGTGTCTGTTTTTTGTGATGGCTAATACAATTTATTTTATTTTACACTTCTCAGTTATCTATATGGGAAGCCTGTGGATGGAAAAGCATTTACTCTATTTGGATTGAAAAGAGACAAAGAAAAGAAAAGTCTGACTGAATCTCTAAGAAGGGTTGAGGTACCTAAATCTGTCTTATGTAAGAGGGGGGGTGGTATGGGAGTCCGACAGTCATCACACCAAAGCGGGAATTCTGACTGCCGGCACTCCACAGAGGGTCTAGTGCAAAGAAGCCTCTTGCGGACTTGCTGCAGGTTGTATTCTACGTCTATGGGGTTCTTGTCAGTCAGGCCCCTGTCAGTCAGGATACCGACTGTCGAGCTTTTAACATTCCAATGTCGGTCTACTAACCACCGTCATCCAGCACCCATCGGACGCTGGTTTCTATGTTCTTCTCTACAAATGCAAGTTTTGTCAGTGTATATCGTCTGCACTACCCACATTAGGGGGCCTATTCATCGCTGGGAGGGGGGGGGGCTGGGTGGCCCCCGATGATTAAGTATACAACTTGCTATGAGTTGTTGATGGCAGGGGCAAACACGGGAAGTTTCTAGGGGGTTCCAAAAATATTATTATTAATAAGCCCTACCGCTTCCTCAACGTCATTGTGCACAACACTTCCTCCAGCCTCAATACACACATGATTGATCCTCATTATATGTACATTCTGTACTAGATGTTTGTGTCAGTTTAAAGTTAAGGTATTTGCCTGTTTGTTCCCATTTGTATGAACCAGATATCTAATGGTGAGGGAGAAGCCGTCTTGGAAAGGAAAGACCTATTGAAGTATTTCCAGAAAGAAGAAGACATGCTGGAATGGAGGCTGTACTTGACTGTGACTGTCATCACCGGGTCAGGTAAGTTATGGAACCACATGTTCTCATTTGATGCTTCACAGTCAGAGTTTGTTAAATACCGTAGACAACATGGTGCCAGCCAAGAAAACTTGGTCTTTGCTGTAGGTCTTTGCTGCCTTCATTTTCTATGCCTACAGTAGGTGCTGATCAAACAGATGCACCGGTCAAAAAGCAGAGATATGACAAGCAGGGTTGACGACTTTTAGGCTCCAAGAAGTAGGGGGTGGTGGGCGGATGTGATGCAAAAGGGGGTGGAGCCGGAGGCAGGGCTCACCAAAGAAGCATGTGGTGGGGGCATAGCTATGGCAATTGCATCATTTTGGCCACGCCCCTGCTGTGTATTCTTGGTATCACAGGCATTGAACAGCGGGGAGCAGGGCGACGATGATGCGATTCTCATCATCTGGTCCCCACAGACTACCCACCAAGGAGGGGTTGAGGGAAGCTGACGCCATTGCAGGTGACTTGTCCACTTTTTCCAGGTGGGTCCAGCAGGAGAACCTTATTTTCGAGAGCCTCTGCCTAGTTTCCCGGCAGCCGAATACGGATGAGGCTGAAGCACTGTACAGATCAGTCATAGACATGCAATGCTGCCTGTGCATATAAAATATAAAAATAATTAAATAATTCACCCAGCCCTGGGCTCATTTAGCAGGTCCTGGTTGCAAAAATACAGGTGCGAAATTCAAAGGGGGTCCCCCTGTATTTATATAACCAGCACCAGGCTCTTGGCCCGGTTTCCCAAAATACGGGGGACAAATGTTGCTTTTGAAAAACAGAGCAGAATGATTTTCTTGAACAGGGATATCCCAAGAGAATGTTGGATGAATCCTTATCGATAGTGAAAATAATGGAGAGGGGTAACTTGTTGAATGATAAAGGACAACAGGATATAGATAGGGGAGTAACAACCAAAAAGAGAGAGAAAGAAAAAAAGAGCATTATTTGTGACACAATACAACACTACCTCATCAGCCTGCCACCCACAGCCAAGCGGTGGCAAGTACAGCTTCAGCCCGGGGCTGGGTTCTTCTGGTGGGGGGGGGGGGGGGGGGGGGGGGGTGGGACACCCCTTTATGAGGAGTATTTTCTGCTGAATTATTAGACAAATTCAGCAGTACAAATGATAGTAAATGAGCACACCACCATAGAACTCATGGCAAGATACCACCGTGTTCTATCAATGGCTGAGCTTGCCATATATAAATATCTGATACCTTTGTTGATACTGTTGTGTTGTCTCTGATACCTTTTATTGATACCTTTATGTTTTATTTGATACCTTTGTTGATACTCTACCTTTGTGATGTCACTGACACCTTAGTGAAGCCGTTTATATGACTTTCCAATGGTTTTCATGTCTCTCTCGCAGGCAGTGACTTGGTGGAAGCACAGCTGGATGATATTTATATTGTGAAGTCTCCATATAAAATCCTCTACACTAAAACCTCCAAATACTTCAAGCCAGGAATGCCCGCTGACCTAATGGTAAATACCTCCATGATATATTGGGACAGATGTAACCAGTGCATCATAGTTTTGCCCATTGCTTTGGCTTTTAGATTTATCGCCACCTGCATCTGTTAAGAATAATTTCATTTATGTTTAACTATCTTAGGTATTTGTTACAAACCCAGACGGGTCTCCGGCTCGTCGTGTCCCTGTGGAGGCTGAACCAGGCAAAGTGAGAGGAATAACGCAGGCGGATGGGACAGTTAGATTCTCTGTCAATACACCCTCAGATAGAGACTCGCTGCAGATAACGGTAATGTGTGCAATTAAATCTGTTGTATTAGGTTTTTTTTTTGGGGGGGGGGGGGGGGGGGCAACGATGATGATATTCAAGGTGGTAATTTGGCCTTGGTAATGTAGGGGGCATGGCTTAATCCCAGCGCCAATGTTCTGAAGGGAGCTCAATGCATCCCACAGCCATGGACAGATTCAGGAGGGAATGTGAACAGTGCCATTGCAGTATGGAGTAGAAGATAGTCTAATGAAGAGAAGGGAAAGCACATGAGGGAAGAGGGCCCTGCTCATGATAGCTTACATTCTACAGGAGAGGGGCAGACAGAAAGTGGGTCTTAAGAGCCAGTTTGAAGTTTTGTAGAGGAGTAGAGAGTCTGATGGTGAGAGGTGGAGAATTCCAGAGAAAGGGAGCAGCACGTGCAATTTCAAAAGGTTTCCCATGAGCTCTTGAACACCTGGAGAAGTTATACGGGCTGGATCGGATGGAACCTAACTGGATACTCACAGCAGAGATTAAACACAGGTGGGAGTTATGCAGGATGGATGGGATACTACAGAAGTGTGTCACACGGCACACTTTGCGGTTCCCAATAGGGGTCCACATTGATGGCAAAGTACTGTATGAAAAATCCCAACTTTTTAAAAAAAAAATCATGAAAAACTCATGAACGTTTCATATATCAACCATTGCCATGATGGTCTATTGCTTGTGTCAACTGTGTGTCAATCTTGATCTTGTGCATGTTGACCTTTTGGTGTCAACATATAGCCTTTATATCTAGACACTGTCGAACTATCATCCAGATACCAAATAGCCAGTCCGCAGGTGCAGCTCACAGACAGAGAGTGACACCTAGAGGCAGGAAAGAGGAACTGCACAGATGTGACACGTAATGAGGCTGATTCATGCCCTGGATGTAGTACTCATTTGGTTGCAGCTGACAGGTGTTATCAGGACTGTGTGTGACAGTGAGCATGGACTGTGCAGCATGATTGACATGTTGCAGGCCTTTGGTAGAGGGAACAAGGAGATGGAACCTTGACCGCATATTCAGACCCTCACAGGCCCGTGCATAGTAACCCAATGGTAAAACTTCTCCATAAGATCACTTTGCACCTTGGAGAGAGAAAACGCAGATTCGCCCAAAGCAATCAATCAGTATCTGTTGTTTCAAAGATGGCGCTCCAATGTTATGCTTTGGGCAACTCCGCCTCTGTATGAAACTCCGCCTCTGTATGAAACTCCCCCTCTGTATGAAACTCCGCCTCTGTATGAAACTCCCCCTCTGTATGAAACTCCGCCTCTGTATATTGCCGGAGACGCCGGTAGGACAATATGCATTGCTCCAAGGCTTAGTTCATAGACCCTGATGTTAGAGTATACTGCAGTTGGACAATGTGGTTCTGAGGACCAGGTGATGATAAGGTAAAGTAAGCACGCCTAACCCAGAGATGTGCTTAGTTTTTTACACTGTATTGTTTATTCAATCATGATGTTGGCTTCTACCTGACTCCTGGCTTTCTTCTGCTTATAGGTAACAACCAAAGATCCTAAATTACCCGATGCCCAACAAGCCTCTTCTACCATGGTAGCCACTGCATACAAGCCCATTGGTGGCAATTACCTGCATCTCAGCGTCACCGGAGGGGTGCAGAAACCAGGAACAAATCTCAATATCCACTTTAATACCCGCAACACTGTACCTGGGGTTCAAAACCAGATCACCCAGTTTAACTATGTGGTAAGGACTAAGATCATTACTCGTTATCTGACATCATTACTCTTCCTATCTACTGTATATATTAATAGCAGAAGGACAATTTTTATGAGTTGCATATTTCTATGATGCTGCTGTCTGAGCACGGCACATATAACAAATTAAAGGCCTTGATCCGTAGATTTGCAGAAAAAAAATATTGGCATTTTAATTTGTTGCTTCATTTCGAAGTGATGTGGCAAAATGTCTGTTTTTCATTTACAATGCATCACCATTGTGCTCTGTAAGAAGTGACAGTTGGTGAACTCTCCCTGTGCACCTGTTAGGTGACGTGGAAGATGGGACCTGCTGTGTGGTCTGGAAACTGTGACAGTTATTTGCAGCTACCCACTAAGCAGTAATTTTTCAAAATTCAGATGGGGGTTAAAAAAACCTTTGTGAATAATTGAAAGCAATAAATATTGCAAGTCAGCTTACAGTCCCATGTCTTCCTAGTGTTTTTATTACAATTCTGACAATATCAAAATATCATAATTTTGTATTTAAGATTATCTATAAAGAGTTGCAGTGTTTGCAGTGCACACCGGCTCCTGGTTCCAGGGGGCACAAATTGCACAAATTCCCGTTTTTAAATCACAGGGAAAATGGGTGCCATGTTTTGGGAGAATAGCTGCCTACCCTCCTGCATTCTGCAGGAGACTCCCTGAAATAGTATAGGAAATAAGCTGATCTCCACAGCGCAATCTGCACTTCTGCCCAGGGTGACACCAGAAAAGCTTCCACCAAACAAGCTTCAAGACATATATGAGAATAGAAAGGGTTGGTGATACACCCACTGGCGAAATGTAATAACACTTACACCAAATTATTGGTTTGTATAAGTCCAGATTATATGATCTAAAGAAACTCAAAGACAAAAGCAACAAAACAGGACCATAGTGTAATATTGTAAGGCAATTCTGATTGTTTTTAATTCAAGCAGTGCACTCACAGACGTAGGTCATAAATGCGCATGTCATAGGTCTTTAGGCGAAATCTGGTTTCTCTCCTCCTCAGGTTAACAAAACCTATGGGGCTGGTAAAAGAACTGGATAGTGCAATACTGTTTTGTTAAGGATATAACAAATTTTAATGGTGCACTCACATGATATAAAAAGATAAAAACACATATCACCCAATCCTGGGTAGAACGAAATCCGGCCGGTCTGACCACAAATGAAGCAGAAGGTTTCCCAAACGTCCACAGTGCGGCTCCCCCAGGTCTGGTCCGTTTGGTGATGACAAAAGCTTAAGCGCGCTTTCGGGCTAATAGAGCCCTTCCTCAGAAGCGTATTGTCATCAACGGACGGGGCAGCTCTTAAATCCCCCGTTCACAATCATAATGCAATCCCGTACAGCTGTTATTTCCGGCTGGACGTTCCGGACGTGACGTATCTAAAGCCGGAAGCGGTCATATTCCTTTCACCGCTGCTGTGCGTTTCACGTCCACTTCCTTGTTTGCGTTCCAGCCCTTATGTCCACCTGTTTGGCTTCCTGTCTTTTGGACCGCACGGACATTTTGGGCAAATGTTCATTATTTCAATGTCCATATAACCAAAAGGCAATAGAAACGGAAAACAGCATATCAGATATTATCAATATTTTAAAGGATTATAAAAAAACGTGAATAATAATTATTAAAAAAGTGTTGCTAAAATTTGATTAAAGTGACAATGTGCAGCACATAAACTGATTTTATAAAAACATTAAAAAACACTACCCATTGTTTAAAATGCATTAAAGTGACAGAGTGCAGCACAAACAGAAAAAAGAAGAAGTTAAAGGAACCATTTTATTTCGCCTAGCCCACATTATGTAGCTGTTACATTTTTGGGAAAAATATTGATTAGCGCCATTTTCCCAGCATTGGTGATAAAACACAATGATCCTCAGGCTGCATGCATGTCTTGTGGCCATTTATATGGAACCACATGTAAAACACAATACATGAACAATCACTGACACGTATCAGTGACTTTTCTTTAGCAAGTAGTGTAACTCTTTCTAACTGCTCTGGGGCTCATCTACATTTTGATATAAGTCATTTTAGAAGATTCCTCTTAGATGTAGCAGTACACACCCCTGCTTCTAGGTATCTCCATATATGGAACTAGACACGCCCTTTGGGTGGAGCATGATATGCCCCCTCAATGGGGCGCTGTGCAATATTTTACTACCAACTATAATCTCCCTGAAACTAGTTTTCAAAAGTAGGAAAGTATGTTTGGGAGACTTGCATAGATAAGTGGGGATCCCTCGGAGTCTGCACACAGGACCCCTATTCTGTTAATCTGCACCTGGATTAGATGTACTAAGCCATGCAGCAGATTTTATACATGTTTCAGCTTTGTTAGCAAAGAAAAACACATGCAACTGGGAGTTAGATTTGGGGGAGGTGTGTTCAAACTGAAATTCAAATTACAGTGTAAAGGCCACCATACGCTATGCAATTTGGGCACGATTTCACCCGATTTGGATGAATTGGGCCGTGAAATCAGCCCATGTAGACATCCAGTCCATCCCGATGCTCTGATCGTAATCGGGAGGTTGGATGGGCTGCACATAAGATTCCCCTGCCCGGTTCCCTCCTCTGGCCGGCTCTCTGGTCACGGGCATCCCCCGCCTGCTGCTGTCCCCCGCTCCCTGATCCCCTCACCAGTGTCTGCCTCCCACCTGCAGCTCCCCGGGAGTTGCACGTGATCAATTGCATGCGATTGATCACATACAAAACTTGGCACATGAAGTGCCTAATCGCGTGTGACCCCTCCTGGGGAGCTGCTGGGACAATCAACTCTCACTTGTCCTTAGGACTAATGTATGGGGACCTTAAGAACCCTGCACAGAAACAAAATAACTCACCCATACAGTATGTAAATATCTACCTGCAGTGCAGCATGGTTTTGCCCAGTTGTGTGCTTTTCCGCCGTGCTAACAAAGCTGAATCAGACCCATTGTCTAGTAGCGGCAGTATTTATTTATTTTTTTAAAGCTGTTGATTGGCAGCAATAATATCAAATGCAAAATCAGTTTACTTTTAATAATATTGAGAAATTAAACTGTGCAGGAAAATCCACCAACGGCTTTGAAAAGATGCACATTTTAAAATGAGTACCCTATGAGTACAGCTGGGTACACAGTTGACAATATTGTAAATAATACAATGGCGCTCATAGAAATATAGTTGATGAGGTTGAAAATGTAACCCCCCTTAAACCGTACCTGGTTATTTTCTTTACACGTGCTGCAACCGCACTCCCGATGTCGTCTCCGTAACCGGTCAGGAGTCTTCTTGTTTCCGCAAGATAGACAACAAAGACCAGGCCACACGAATATCACTTTGACCTTTTATTCTGGGCCTGCAACTAGGGGCGCCAGCCTTTTTAGCCTTAATACGAGGTGACTACCTCAACACGAATTACGACAATGCAAGAATCCCAGTACAGAATCACGATACACAATATCCAGATCTTTCAACAACAATTATTGCAATAACCAACTTCAAAATCAGTTTAAGTTAGGTGCACAGAGACTATTCGGTATTCGCGGTGCTACTGCTCAACGGATGGGGTCATTTGACTCCGTTTCAACTACTTGACTAAGGGTACAATGATACCGATTGGATACCTTAAACAATGTAGGTACAGTATCACCGCCGAATCAAATAGGATTTACAAATAACACTTTGACATCACACAGGCATTTAAAGATAATCACCATAACATTACAGTATAACAGAACCTTATGTACCCGGGTACTTTTTATTACTAAGGTCCGCCAGTCCTGAACGGAACCTGTGCACAATACTCAAAGTCCAAGAAGGAGATCACACTTGGAACATCAACGACACTTCTCCTTAATGTTAACTGAGGGCTGTACTTTGATCCTTAGGCCACCAGGTGGCACACTTCTTCCACAAACTCTGATCTCTACTTGACAGAATAAACTATTACAGTTCTGACAGTCTGTCCACACTCAAAAGTGGGCACCAGGCGTTGCCACACTCCGCTGCACGGGGTATCTGGCCGCTGAGGTACACAGCTGTACCTATAGAGGATTTCCGGGGGTGTCCCCACGCTCCCTGCGATGCAGTCCTGTTGGGGCCCCACTCTTCAGGCACACAGACACTCCTCTGCCGCCCGCTGGAACCCACTGCCGTCACTCATGCTTCCCGCAGGTTTACTGCTGCGGCTTGGCGTAGGAAGATATCGCCTGCCGGGTTTAGCGCTTCTGCTGCTTGGGGAGAGAGGCTGCACCGCAGGAATCACCGCTGCCACCGCTCTCCATCCCTTCTCCCGACACACTGGTGATGTCACCTCCCTGCTTGCCGCCATGTGCGGCTCTGAGGGTTGTCTTCCGGCTGAACCGCCAGTCCCCCGCTGGCGCTGGTCAATGCTGCGGCTTAGCACACTGCCGCTCTCAGCCACCGCTCCTTCTCCACGTGAGTCCTCCTCCATCTGCAACCAGCCATCGATCAGTGTTTTACTCAGTTATGTATGTTGTTATTTGTTCAGCTCAATGTATTTTTTTTTTTAACCCCTTCCTGACAGAGCCAGTTTTTGCGTTCCTGACAGAGCCCTTTTTTTCAAATCTGACATGTATCACTTAAGTGGGGATAACTTTTTTTTGCTTTTACTTATCCCAGTGATTTTGAGATTGTTTTTTCGTGACACATTGTACTTCAAATTAGTGGTAAATTTGGGTCGATACAGTCTGTGTTTTTTTGTGAAAAATACCAAAATGTCGTAAAAAAATGGAAAATTTAGCAATTTCCAAAATGTTAAATTTTCTGCTTGTGAGACAAATAATCATACCACTCAAAATAGTTAATAACTAACATAGACCATATGTCTACTTTATGTTTCCATCATTATTTCAACTTCCTTTTAATTTTTTTGGACACTAGGAGGCTTACAATATGAATAGCAAATTCTCAAATTTTCAAGAAAATTTCAAACACTGATTTTTTTAGGGACCAGTTCAGTTCTGATGTGACTTTGAGGGACTTGTATGTGAGACACCCCCATAAATGATACCATTTCAAAAACTGCACCCCTCACAGTATTCAAAACAGCATTTTGGAAGTTTGTTAACCCTTTAGGTGTTTCACAGGAATTAAAACAAAGTGTAGGTGAAATTTCAAAATTTCATTTTTTTTGCAGATTTGCAATTTTAATACATTTTTCTAAGGAACACAGTACATTTTACTAGAGAAATGTGACTAAAAATTGATTCCCCCAATTCTTTTGTTTTCATAAATATCCTATATGTGGCCCTAGTGTGCACGTTGACCAAACCACAGGCTTCATAATAGAAGGAGCACCTACTTGATTTTGGAGCCTCCTTTTTATGAGATTATTTTTTAGGCACCATGTAGGTTTCTAGGCACCATAAGATGCTAAAATTTAGGAACCCCCCCACAAGTGACCCCATTTTGCAAACTACACCCCTCAGGGAATTCATCTAGGGGTATAGTGTACATTTCAAACCCCCAGGGGTTTCACCAATTGTGGTACAACTGGGCAGTGAAAATGAAAAATTACATTTTTTACACAAAAATGCAGTTCTGGCTCAAAATTTTTCATTTTCACAAGGAATGAAGGAGACAAAGCACCCCAAAATCTGTGCCCCAATTTCTCCCGAGTACGGCAATGCCTCACATGTGACCAAAAAATACCATTTGGGTGCATGGCAGGACTCAGAAAGGAAGGAGTGATTTTTGGATTTTGCAGCTCAGATTCTGGTGGAATGTTGGTGGGTGCTATGTTGCATTAGCAAGACCCCCCAAGCACCAATACAGTGGAACCCCCCCACAAGTGACCCCATTTTGCAAACTAAACCCCTCAGGGAATTCATCTAGGGGTATAGTGTACATTTCAAACCCCCAGGGGTTTCACCAATTTTGATACAACTGGGCAGTGAAAATGAAAAATTACATTTTTTTACACAAAAATGCAGTTCTGGCTCAAAATTTTTCATTTTCATAAGGTATGAAGGAGAAAAAGCACCCCAAAATCTGTGCCCCAATTTCTCCCGAGTATGGCAATGCCTCATATGTGACCAAAAAATACCAGTTGGGTGCATGGCAGGACTCAGAAGGGAAGGAGTGATTTTTGGTGGTGGAATGTTGGTGGGTGCTATGTCGCATTAGCAAGACCCCCAAAGCACCAATACAGTGGAACCCCCCCACAAGTGACCCCATTTTGCAAACTACACCCCTCGGGGAATTCATCTAGGGGTATAGTGTACATTTCAAACCCCAAGGGGTTTCACCAATTTTGATACAACTGGGCAGTGAAAATGAAAAATTACATTTTTTTACACAAAAATGCAGTTCTGGCTCAAAATTTTTCATTTTCAGAAGACATGAAGGAGAAAAAGCACCCCAAAATCTGTGCCCCAATTTCTCCCGAGTACGGCAATGCCTCACATGTGACCAAAAAATACCATTTGGGTGCATGGCAGGACTCAGAAGGGAAGGAGTGATTTTTGGATTTTGCAGCTCAGATTCTGGTGGAATTTTGGTGGGTGCTATGTCGCATTAGCAAGACCCCCCAAGCACCAATACAGTGGAACCCCCCCACAAGTGACCCCATTTTGCAAACTACACCCCTCAGGGAATTCATCTAGGGGTATAGTGTACATTTCAAACCCCCAGGGGTTTCACCAATTTTGATACAACTGGGCAGTGAAAATGAAAAATTACATTTTTTTACACAAAAATGCAGTTCTGGCTCAAAATTTTTCATTTTCAGAAGGTATGAAGGAGAAAAAGCACCCCAAAATCTGTGCCCCAATTTCTCCCGAGTACGGCAATGCCTCATGTGTGACCAAAAAGTGGCAGGACTCAGAAGGGAAGGAGTGATATTTGGATTTTGCAGCACAAATTCTGGTGGAATGTTGGTGGGTGCTATGTCGCATTAGCAAGACCCCCAAAGCACCAATACAGTGGAACCCCCCCACAAGTGACCCCATTTTGCAAACTACACCCCTCAGGGAATTCATCTAGGGGTATAGTGTACATTTCAAACCCCCAGGGGTTTCACCAATTTTGATACAACTGGGCAGTGAAAATGAAAAATTACATTTTTTTACACAAAAA
Source organism: Crinia signifera (assembly GCF_055691185.1). Taxonomy (NCBI): domain Eukaryota; kingdom Metazoa; phylum Chordata; class Amphibia; order Anura; family Myobatrachidae; genus Crinia; species Crinia signifera. The sequence goes on along the minus strand of NC_139220.1, from coordinate 308,436,750 downwards.
TGCAGTTCTGGCTCAAAATTTTTCATTTTCAGAAGGTATGAAGGAGAAAAAGCACCCAAAATCTGTGCCCCAATTTCTCCCGAGTACGGCAATGCCTCACATGTGACCAAAAAATACCATTTGGGTGCATGGCAGGACTCAGAAGGGAAGGAGTGATTTTTGGTGGTGGAATTTTGGTGGGTGCTATGTCGCATTAGCAAGACCCCCCAAGCACCAATACAGTGGAACCCCCCCACAAGTGACCCCATTTTGCAAACTACACCCCTCAGGGAATTCATCTAGGGGTATAGTGTACATTTCAAACCCCCAGGGGTTTCACCAATTTTGATACAACTGGGCTGTGCAAATGCAAAATTACATTTTTTACACAAAAAATGCAGTTCTGGCTCAAAATTTTTCATTTTCACAAGGAATGAAGGAGACAAAGCACCCCAAAATCTGTGCCCCAATTTCTCCCGAGTACGGCAATGCCTCACATGTGACCAAAAAATACCATTTGGGTGCATGGCAGGACTCAGAAGGGAAGGAGTGATTTTTGGTGGTGGAATGTTGGTGGGTGCTATGTCGCATTAGCAAGACCCCCAAAGCACCAATACAGTGGAACCCCCCCACAAGTGACCCCATTTTGCAAACTACACCCCTCAGGGAATTCATCTAGGGGTATAGTGTACATTTCAAACCCCCAGGGGTTTCACCAATTTTGATACAACTAGGCAGTGAAAATGAAAAATTACATTTTTTTACACAAAAATGCAGTTCTGGCTCAAAATTTTTCATTTTCAGAAGGTATGAAGGAGAAAAAGCACCCCAAAATCTGTGCCCCAATTTCTCCCGAGTACGGCAATGCCTCATGTGTGACCAAAAAGTGGCAGGACTCAGAAGGGAAGGAGTGATATTTGGATTTTGCAGCACAAATTCTGGTGGAATGTTGGTGGGTGCTATGTCGCATTAGCAAGACCCCCAAAGCACCAATACAGTGGAACCCCCCCACAAGTGACCCCATTTTGCAAACTACACCCCTCAGGGAATTCATCTAGGGGTATAGTGTACATTTCAAACCCCCAGGGGTTTCACCAATTGTGGTACAACTGGGCAGTGAAAATGAAAAATTACATTTTTTTACACAAAAATGCAGTTCTGGCTCAAAATTTTTTATTTTCAGAAGGTATGAAGGAGAAAAAGCACCCCAAAATCTGTGCCCCAATTTCTCCCGAGTACGGCAATGCCTCACATGTGACCAAAAAATACCAGTTGGGTGCATGGCAGGACTCAGAAGGGAAGGAGTGATTTTTGGATTTTGCGGCTCTGATTCTGGTGAAATGAATGGTGGGTGCTATGTGGCATTAGCAAGACCCCCGAAGCACGGTGAAATTATGAACCTAATATTCCATAGATGTGTGGTATAATTTAAAACACTCCTTTATACATAGGCCGGGTTTGTCGGGGCAAGTGTCACACTGGAAAATAGTTTGCTTTCTTATTCCCTTTTTATAGCAAACTTTGCACCTTTTTTGTGTCCTGCCCTTTTTTCCAGTGGAGGGGATTTCATCAGGAAAATGCTGCCCTGGTACAATACGGGGGCCAGTACTAGAAGTACTGGGGCCCTCTGCCTGCTGGTTCCCAAATATTAGGTCCTTTATGACTTCCTCTTGAAAGTGCATAAATGTCCCCCTCTGGCCGGTAGAACGGAATAGCACGTAAGCGTTATACAGTGCCATCTGGATGATATGCACGGCCAGCTTCTTGTACCAGATTTTTGTTTTCCGCAGGGCACTGTACGGCTTCAGTACCTGATCTGAAAGATCCACTCCGCCCATGTACCTATTGTAATCCAGGATACAATTAGGTTTTGAGGTGTGGGTACTGGTACCTCGTACAGGGACGGAGGTGGTACTGTCTCCGTGAATTGTTGTCAGTATAAGGACATCCCTCTTGTCCTTATATTTGACCAACAACATATTTTCGGTGCATATTCCCCTGCTTTCACCCCTTCTCATTACTTGGGCAATGTGCAGTTTTGGGAGGCCTCTTTGGTTCTTGCGCACAGTACCGCAAGCTGCTGTACCTCTTGAACCAAGGGCCTTAAACAGGGGGATGCTAGTGTAAAAGTTATCCACATAGAGGTGATAACCTTTATCCAGGAAGGGGTGCACTAAATCCCAGACAATTTTTCCACTAACACCTACGAGGGAGGGGGGGCATTCTGGCGGTTCAATTCTTGAATCCTTCCCTTCATATACCCTAAACCTGTGAGTGTACCCTGAGGTGCTTTCACACAGCTTATACATTTTTATGCCATACCTTGCCCTCTTACTGGGAAGGTACTGGCGGAATTTAACCCTTCCTTTAAAATGTATAAGGGACTCGTCTATGCAAATGAATTTATCTGGGATGTACATCTCTTCAAATTTGGCACTGAAATGATCAATGACCGGCCTGACTTTGAATAGCCGGTCAAAGGTGGGATCATCTCTGGGTGGGCACTGTGCATTATCGTTGTAATGCAAAAATTTAAGGATCGTCTTAAATCGAGCCCGGGGCATGGCCATACGGTAAAATGGGGTGCTGTACAGAACATCTGTACTCCAATATTGCTTAATTTTTGGCTTTTTTACTATGCCCATATGAAACACCAGACCCCAAAACGTCATCATCTCTACTGCATCTACAGGGGTCCACCTAGCAAATGATGACGTGGGGTTTTGAGCAATAAACTGCTGGGCATATAAATTAGTTTGGTCCACCATTAAATTTATAAAATCATCAGAGAAAAATAATTTGAAAAAGTCAATTTCTCTGAGACCTGTGGAATCAAATTGGATTCCTGGGATGGCCAAAAACTCAGGAACCTGGGGCTCAAAATTGTCTGGTGGTGGGGTCCATACGAGATCAATTATTGGGGGGGGGGTCTCAGCTGCTCTACGGGGGCGTCTTTGAGGGGGTCCCTCATCACCAGAGGAGGAAGAGGAGCTTAAGACGAATCCTTCAAATTCCCCGCTTGCATCACTGGCTGTGTCAGAGTCAGAGGCAAGCATGGCATATGCCTCCTCCGCTGAATACATTCTTCTGGATGACTGGGATGACATTTGGGATGACATTTGGGATGCCATTTTTATTTTTGTGTTACTGGTAGTGAAATGTTTCAACACGTGTATAGTGTAGGGGGGGGTACAAACTTTATTTCAACCCGGGGGGTATGTAGTGTGTAGTGTGTATGTAGTGCAGAAAAAAAAAATACTTTATACAAAAAAAAAAAATTGAAGGGGTTAAAAAAAAAAAAATTGAAGGGGTTAAAAAAAAAAAAATTGAAGGGGTTAAAAAAAAAAAAAAAGGTCCTGCGCCAAAAATTGAGCACAGATGTTGGTCAGTAACGTCCGTCACTGAACAGCGCTCAAAGGCAACAGGAATTTGATCAAAAAAAAAAAAAAATAGATCAACCCTGTGCCGAAAAAGATGATCAGTGATGTACGTCACTGATCAGCGCACAGTGGCCACAGGACACCCACAAAATCACAGTGTGTGTAAAAAAAAAATTAAAAAAAGACCCCACAGCACCCACAAAAAAAAAAAAGGTGATCAGTGATGCGACACTGATTACCAGTGAGGGGCAGCAGGTGCACAACCTTTGGTGCAACTGACAGTGCAACTGGCAGCAACTGACAGGTATATATAAAAAAAAAAAACCTCTGCACCCCCAAAAAGTTGCTGATCACCTCAGATATAGTGATCAGCACAAAAGGCGGGGGCAACAGACACAAAATTTAGCACTCTCTATCACTCTCTGTCACTATCTCTCTCTATCTCTCTATCTCTCACTATCTATCACTCTATGACACTGCAGCAGCAGCACTGACAGTTATATATATGAAAAATAACCCCTGCACCCCCAAAAAGTTACTGGGGGTGCACAAAAGGGGGGCAGCAGACACAAAATATAGCAGTCTCTATCACTCTCTGTCACTATCTCTCTCTATCTCTCTATCTCTCACTATCTATCACTCTATGACACTGCAGCAGCAGCACTGACAGGTATATATATATATAAAAAAAAACCTGCGCCCCCAAAAAGTTGCTGATCAGTTCATTTATACTGATCAGCACAAAAGGGGGGCAGCAGTCAGTTATATAAAAAATATATAGCACAATCTGTCACTATCTCTCTATCTCTCTCTCTCTATCTCTCTCTATCTCTCTATCTATAACTATATCACACTGCAGCAGCACAAAATATAGCACTCTCTGACACTATCTCTCTCTATCTCTATCTCTCTCTATCTATCTCTCTCTATCTAACGCTATTACACTGCAGCAGCACAAGTTCACAACACAGGAAGTCACAAGTAGTAACAGGATCCAGGAAGCATCCAGCACACTACAAGCAGTGATGAAGCAGTGATCAGGTAAGTATTTTGCTCGGTTCAGGTCAGTAAATGGCGGCAGCTGGGCACGGTGACCGCACTGCACGCAATTCCAGACCGGAATGGCGTCTGCAGTGCAGTCACCGTTAGTTTAAATCCCCCTCCTTGGCTGTGATTGGTCCGTCGGTCCGACGAACCAATCACGGCCTTTGGGGGCGGGCGGGGTGAGGTGGGGTGACACCAGTGTCACCCTTACACCCCGCGGTGATTGGTGCTGTACTTTACATCACCAATCACCTCCGATCGCGTGTCACCGGCGAACGTTATTCGCCGGTGACACAGAAAACGCTGTGAATGGCTATTCACACTGAACAGCCAATCACAGCGATCGCCGACGGGGGGGCGGCATCGCAGCCCCCCCTGGGCATGCAGGGACATGTCTGCTGTCAGGGACAGCAGACATGTTGAAACTGTCACCGCGTCTATAGACGCGGTGACAGTTACAAGCCATGACGTACATTTACGCCATGTGTCGGGAAGTACTTCCCGACCATGACGTAAATGTACGTCAAATGTCGGGAAGGGGTTAAAGTAAAAAATAATTGGAATAAATGATTGTTACACAAAGTATGCTTCGTTATTATCAATTACCCCTTCTTTCAAAGTGAACTGTTGACCCGCCTAAAAGATACGGATCTTTTCACTGACTGGTCTGCTGGATCCCAGCTCTCGCTAGTGACCCGTTTTGGCCATCTCTACTTCTCTCCTCGCTTCTGCTTCACCTCCCCTTCCTGCTCTGCCTTCCGGTCTGTCTCTGCCTATCTAGGGCGGCTCCAGCCTGCCCGTCCATGGCTGCTCCCGCCCCCTCTATATTTAACTCTTTAGGTGCTGAGCTGTGCCTGGTGCTGGGGGTATATTAACCCCTGTTTAAGTGGGATACGTGGCGCCTTGTTATTCATAGTTATGGGGTGTTATATTTGTAAATGACCCAGATGAAGTAACTACCAATCTGTTCTGACCAGAATCCCCGATGACTCAAAATTGCTGTCCCATTTCTCTCTGGTTCCACTACTGTACATAGTAATTAATGGTTATCACCCTGCAACATGTTTTCTGGTTTAAATTAGTCTAACCCTTTCTTAAACATATGAATAGTGTCTGCCATCAAAACCTTCACTGGGGGCTGCCCGCGTGTCCAGTGTACAGTACTTGGGGTAAACAGTTCCCCCCTCTGTATTGGCCATTAATGTATTTGTGTATAGTAATCATGTCTCCTCTTGCCTAAACCAGGGTTGCCTACCCTCCTGGAATGGCCGGGAGGCTCCCGGAAATTGGGTCCACCTCCCGGCCCCTTGGAAAGGCGGGCAAGCCTCCCGGAATCCCCCCAGCCTACCGCAATTTCCATTGGACGAGGGAGTCCATGGGGACCCAAAGACGTGAATTATGTAATTGTGGCCCGCCACCCGCTCTGCAATGCCTGAAATACCAGCATTGCATGTTCGCTGGCCCTGCCCCCTTCTTCAGCTAGCTCTCCTGGAGAGGGAAGCTGAAAAGTAGGCAACCCTGGCATAATTTGTGTTACTATTTCCCCATAACTCAATTAATCCATATCCTTAATCAATTTAGTTACTCTTCTTTGAACCCTTGCTAGTTACAAGATGTCTTGTTATGGAGTGGTGCTCAGATCTGTACACTGTATAAATATGAGGCTGTACCAATGATTTATATAGTGGCAAAATTACACTGACTTCCCTCACCTCTATGCCCCTTTTAATGCATTCTAATACTTAATTGGCCTTTGTTGCTGCGTCTTGACATTAAGCACTGTTGCTATGTCTACTTACAATGAGCACCCCCAAATCACACCTACTTACTTTTCTTCACTCCTCTCCGGGAGAAGCCTGGATAGGAGTAGGGCTCCCTTTCCTTAATATTTGATATTATCTCCACATTATTTGTTACTACTAGGTCCAGGTTCTAGTTGGTTCCTCTACTATTTGGGACAAGTAGGAGAAGGTGTGCAGGCATGGTTGGTATGCAGGCAAGGGGTGGTGTGCAGGCAGGGGGATGTATGCAAGCAGGGGGTGTGTAAAGGCAGGTGGTGGAATGCAGGCAGGGGGCAGTATGCAGGTAGGGGGAGGTATGCAAGCAGGCAGTGGTAGGTAGGCACGGGGTGGTATGCAGGCAGAGGGAGGTATGCCAGCAGGCAGTGGTCTGTAGGCAGGGGGTGATATGCAGACAGGGGGATGTATGCAAGCAAGGGGTGTGTATAGACAGGTGGTGGTATGCAGGCAGGGGGTGTTATGCAGATAGGGGGTGGTATGCAAGCAGGCTGTGGTATGTAGAAAGGAGGTGGTATGCATGCAGGGGGGTGGTATGCACTTCCTCTTGCATTTGCATTGCTTTATGACCGCATATGATAATCTGCTGCCATTGGGCACAACCTGTACCAATTAAAGATACGCCTGCGCACATAGTCCAGGAACTGATCAGCTGTATACTTATATGAAAATGTATGCAGGCAGGGTGTGGTGTGCAGGCAGGGTGTGGTGTGCAGGCAGGGGGTGGTATGCAGACAGGGGGATGTATGCAAGAAGGGGGTGTGTATAGACAAGTGGTATGCAGGCAGGCGGTGGTATGTAGACAGGGGGGGTGTGCATGCAGGGGGTGTTATGCAGATAGGTGGTGGTATGCAGGCAGGCGGTGGTATGTAGACAGGGGGTGGTATGCATGCAGGGGGTGGTATGCACTTCCTCTTGCATTTGCATTGCTTTATGATCACGTATGATAAGCTGCTGCCATTGGGCACAACCTGTACCAATTATAGATGCACAGGAACTGATCAGCTGTATACTTATATGAAAATTTATTTTCTTTATACAGATACTGAACAAAGGCAGAATAATGAGAGTGGGCACACAGGAGAGGACCCGAGATCAAATCCTGGTGACCCTGTTGCTTCCAATAACCGGTGACTTCATCCCATCATTCCGCATTGTGGCTTATTATGTTGTGACCACGGGAGCAGGGCGTGAGGTGGTGGCCGACTCTGTCTGGATTGATGTGGAAGATACCTGTATGGGGACGGTAAGAGATGATTAAAGTATTTGTAGTGAGCCAGATTATTTCAGCGGTGGTCAACAATTGATACTGAAGGCTGATCAGGTGATCGGGCCAATTATTGTACAGTATAAGGGGGCATTCAAGCCGGGATTCCGACTGTCCGAACGTCGGAATCCTGGGCCATTTTCAGTTTTTCTGATAGTAACTCGACAGCCGAAATTCACTGTTCAGTGGATTGGCAAAAACGCAGCCGTTTTGTCGAAAAACAGCCACGAATTCAACAATCCACAGCCGTTTCCGAGAGTACAGACTCGGCTCCACAGGGACGCGGGTCTGTAGCAGGAGAGTCACATCCGGGATTGAATACCTTAACTGCTGATATTTCCACTGATGGATTTTCGGCAGACATTGAATATCCCCCTAAGTGTCTAACTAAAAAAAGATTAATTTAGGCGCTGCTATAAGATCAAACTAGTGTCACCTGGTAGGTAATAATAATTAGATGCTGCAGAGTTCTAGGATGCCTGTGAGAGCATTCTAAGATAACTTTACAAAAGTGTCAATAATAACTTCAATATATTTGTGATCTCTGCGCTAATTTACATAAAACAAGGCTGATATAAAATTATATACCAACACATCAATACAATGTAATACAGGTATATCCCATATCCGAATAATTCCTATTTTTTTTATATACTTACCTTGTCCCCCGGTGTCCACGGCGGCCATTGAACTTCTCTTCAGTGGCATCACCAGTCCCAAGGATGAATTGCGCCGGGGATGCCACTGCAGCTGAATCTGAAGGCCACTGTGGATGCCAAGGGACTGTTGGGGCAACGCTTAGGGATCAAGTGAGTATGAAAAAAAAAATCTGAATCAAAATGCTTGTAGTCGCGAGCATTTCGGATAAGGGATACTCAACCTGTAATTTATTAAATAATGGTACTTGTTTTCTAGCACGGTGCCCACGATATTCAGTCATATGGCATCTTATGCATTGTATCGCATCGCATACCATATATTCGGGTTGGCGTTTATAGTGGGGGTGGCATGAGGGTGCTTTTAACATTGTAAGCACCCATTACGGTGCTTATACAATTAATACTCTTATAGGGGGCCCATTTAACATTGAAAACACCCATTAGGGTGCTTATACAATTTTAAATCTTATACCATTGTATATGGCATACAATGTGATGGTATACAATTTAAAATTGTATAACATCGGCTGCCATCGCGTAACATCGCATAACATTGTATGGCTTATGGTATGCGATGCGATGGGCGCCGTGCTAGGAAACAAGTACCTAAATAATAAACTATAATATGCCCTAGAGTCATAAAGTTTAAGTGAAATCATAATGCATGCTCAACACATCAAAAAAATTTTTTTTTATTAACCCCTTCCTGACAGCCAGTTTTTGCGTTCCTGACAGAGCCCTTTTTTTCAAATCTGACATGTATCACTTAAGTGGGGATAACTTTTTTTTGCTTTTACTTATCCCAGTGATTTTGAGATTGTTTTTTCGTGACACATTGTACTTCAAATTAGTGGTAAATTTGGGTCGATACAGTCTGTGTTTTTTTGTGAAAAATACCAAAATGTCGTAAAAAAATGGAAAATTTAGCAATTTGCAAAATGTTAAATTTTCTGCTTGTGAGACAAATAATCATACCACTCAAAATAGTTAATAACTAACATAGACCATATGTCTACTTTATGTTTCCATCATTATTTCAACTTCCTTTTAATTTTTTTGGACACTAGGAGGCTTACAATATGAATAGCAAATTCTCAAATTTTCAAGAAAATTTCAAACACTGATTTTTTTAGGGACCAGTTCAGTTCTGATGTGACTTTGAGGGACTTGTATGTGAGACACCCCCATAAATGATACCATTTCAAAAACTGCACCCCTCACAGTATTCAAAACAGCATTTTGGAAGTTTGTTAACCCTTTAGGTGTTTCACAGGAATAAAAACAAAGTGTAGGTGAAATTTCAAAATTTCATTTTTTTTGCAGATTTGCAATTTTAATACATTTTTCTAAGGAACACAGTACATTTTACTAGAGAAATGTGACTAAAAATTGATTCCCCTAATTCTTTTGTTTTCATAAATATCCTATATGTGGCCCTAGTGTGCACGTTGACCAAACCACAGGCTTCATAATAGAAGGAGCACCTACTTGATTTTGGAGCCTCCTTTTTATGAGATTATTTTTTAGGCACCATGTAGGTTTCTAGGCACCATAAGATGCTAAAATTTAGGAACCCCCCCACAAGTAACCCCATTTTGCAAACTACACCCCTCAGGGAATTCATCTAGGGGTATAGTGTACATTTCAAACCCCCAGGGGTTTCACCAATTGTGGTACAACTGGGCAGTGAAAATGAAAAATTAAATTTTTTACACAAAAATGCAGTTCTGGCTCAAAATTTTTCATTTTCAGAAGGTATGAAGGAGAAAAAGCACCCCAAAATCTGTGCCCCAATTTCTCCCGAGTACGGCAATGCCTCACATGTGACCAAAAAATACCATTTGGGTGCATGGCAGGACTCAGAAAGGAAGGAGTGATTTTTGGATTTTGCAGCTCAGATTCTGGTGGAATGTTGGTGGGTGCTATCAGAATCAGAATCAGAATCAGAATCAACTTTATTGGCCATGTGTGCTTGCGCACACTAGGAATTTTTTTCGGATTTACAGTGCATCATCAAGCAGGGATGGGGGAGGGGGGGGGGGGGAGAGAGGACATTGCATACATTACATTGAGGACATTACACATTACATGTAGGGGAACACATGCCCGCCGAGCTGCGCAGCGCCTAGGCAGCCATCAGCGGCGCCACTGGTCGTTGCAGCAGTTGGTAGGTGACAATATGAGCAGGGACAGTACAATTTATACACAGGGAACACATACCCGCCAAGCAGCACATCGCCTAGGCAGCCATCAGCGGCGCCACTGGTCGATGCAGCAGTCGGTAGGTGACCATATAAGCACGGACAGAACAGTTTGTCACACAGGGAACACATGTTGCATTAGCAAGACCCCCCAAGCACCAATACAGTGGAACCCCCCCACAAGTGACCCCATTTTGCAAACTACACCCCTCAGGGAATTCATCTAGGGGTATAGTGTACATTTCAAACCCCCAGGGGTTTCACCAATTTTTATACAACTGGGCAGTGAAAATGAAAAATTACAGTTTTTTACACAAAAATGCAGTTCTGGCTCAAAATTTTTCATTTTCATAAGGTATGAAGGAGAAAAAGCACCCCAAAATCTGTGCCCCAATTTCTCCCGAGTATGGTAATGCCTCATATGTGACCAAAAAATACCAGTTGGGTGCATGGCAGGACTCAGAAGGGAAGGAGTGATTTTTGGTGGTGGAATGTTGGTGGGTGCTATGTCGCATTAGCAAGACCCCCAAAGCACCAATACAGTGGAACCCCCCCACAAGTGACCCCATTTTGCAAACTACACCCCTCAGGGAATTCATCTAGGGGTATAGTGTACATTTCAAACCCCCAGGGGTTTCACCAATTTTGATACAACTGGGCAGTGAAAATGAAAAATTACATTTTTTTACACAAAAATGCAGTTCTGGCTCAAAATTTTTCATTTTCAGAAGGTATGAAGGAGAAAAAGCACCCCAAAATCTGTGCCCCAATTTCTCCCGAGTACGGCAATGCCTCACATGTGACCAAAAAATACCATTTGGGTGCATGGCAGGACTCAGAAGGGAAGGAGTGATTTTTGGATTTTGCAGCTCAGATTCTGGTGGAATTTTGGTGGGTGCTATGTCGCATTAGCAAGACCCCCCAAGCACCAATACAGTGGAACCCCCCACAAGTGACCCCATTTTGCAAACTACACCCCTCAGGGAATTCATCTAGGGGTATAGTGTACATTTCAAACCCCCAGGGGTTTCACCAATTTTGATACAACTGGGCTGTGCAAATGCAAAATTACATTTTTTACACAAAAATGCAGTTCTGGCTCAAAATATTTCATTTTCACAAGGAATGAAGGAGACGAAGCACCCCAAAATCTGTGCCCCAATTTCTCCCGAGTACGGCAATGCCTCGCATGTGACCAAAAAATACCATTTGGGTGCATGGCAGAACTCAGAAAGGAAGGAGTGATTTTTGGATTTTGCAGCTCAGATTCTGGTGGAATGTTGGTGGGTGCTATGTTGCATTAGCAAGACCCCCCAAGCACCAATACAGTGGAACCCCCCACAAGTGACCCCATTTTGCAAACTACACCCCTCAGGGAATTCATCTAGGGGTATAGTGTACATTTCAAACCCCCAGGGGTTTCACCAATTTTGATACAACTGGGCAGTGAAAATGAAAAATTACATTTTTTTACACATAAATGCAGTTCTGGCTCAAAATTTTTCATTTTCATAAGGTATGAAGGAGAAAAAGCACCCCAAAATCTGTGCCCCAATTTCTCCCGAGTACGGCAATGCCTCACATGTGACCAAAAAATACCATTTGGGTGCATGGCAGGACTCAGAAGGGAAGGAGTGATTTTTGGATTTTGCAGCTCAGATTCTGGTGGAATTTTGGTGGGTGCTATGTCGCATTAGCAAGACCCCCCAAGCACCAATACAGTGGAACCCCCCCACAAGTGACCCCATTTTGCAAACTACACCCCTCAGGGAATTCATCTAGGGGTATAGTGTACATTTCAAACCCCCAGGGGTTTCACCAATTTTGATACAACTGGGCTGTGCAAATGCAAAATTACATTTTTTACACAAAAATGCAGTTCTGGCTCAAAATTTTTCATTTTCACAAGGAATGAAGGAGACAAAGCACCCCAAAATCTGTGCCCCAATTTCTCCCGAGTACGGCAATGCCTCACATGTGACCAAAAAATACCATTTGGGTGCATGGCAGGACTCAGAAAGGAAGGAGTGATTTTTGGATTTTGCAGCTCAGATTCTGGTGGAATGTTGGTGGGTGCTATGTTGCATTAGCAAGACCCCCCAAGCACCAATACAGTGGAACCCCCCCACATGTGACCCCATTTTGCAAACTACACCCCTCAGGGAATTCATCTAGGGGTATAGTGTACATTTCAAACCCCCAGGGGTTTCACCAATTTTGATACAACTGGGCAGTGAAAATGAAAAATTACATTTTTTTACACAAAAATGCAGTTCTGGCTCAAAATTTTTTATTTTCAGAAGGTATGAAGGAGAAAAAGCACCGCAAGATCTGTGCCCCAATTTCTCCCGAGTATGGCAATGCCTCATATGTGACCAAAAAATACCAGTTGGGTGCATGGCAGGACTCAGAAGGAAAGGAGTGATTTTTGGTGGTGGAATGTTGGTGGGTGCTATGTCGCATTAGCAAGACCCCCAAAGCACCAATACAGTGGAACCCCCCCACAAGTGACCCCATTTTGCAAACTACACCCCTCAGGGAATTCATCTAGGGGTATAGTGTACATTTCAAACCCCCAGGGGTTTCACCAATTTTGATACAACTGGGCAGTGAAAATGAAAAATTACATTTTTTTACACAAAAATGCAGTTCTGGCTCAAAATTTTTCATTTTCAGAAGGTATGAAGGAGAAAAAGCACCCCAAAATCTGTGCCCCAATTTCTCCCGAGTACGGCAATGCCTCACATGTGACCAAAAAATACCATTTGGGTGCATGGCAGGACTCAGAAGGGAAGGAGTGATTTTTGGATTTTGCAGCTCAGATTCTGGTGGAATTTTGGTGGGTGCTATGTCGCATTAGCAAGACCCCCCAAGCACCAATACAGTGGAACCCCCCCACAAGTGACCCCATTTTGCAAACTACACCCCTCAGGGAATTCATCTAGGGGTATAGTGTACATTTCAAACCCCCAGGGGTTTCACCAATTTTGATACAACTGGGCTGTGCAAATGCAAAATTACATTTTTTACACAAAAATGCAGTTCTGGCTCAAAATTTTTCATTTTCACAAGGAATGAAGGAGACAAAGCACCCCAAAATCTGTGCCCCAATTTCTCCCGAGTACGGCAATGCCTCACATGTGACCAAAAAATACCATTTGGGTGCATGGCAGGACTCAGAAAGGAAGGAGTGATTTTTGGATTTTGCAGCTCAGATTCTGGTGGAATGTTGGTGGGTGCTATGTTGCATTAGCAAGACCCCCCAAGCACCAATACAGTGGAACCCCCCCACAAGTGACCCCATTTTGCAAACTACACCCCTCAGGGAATTCATCTAGGGGTATAGTGTACATTTCAAACCCCCAGGGGTTTCACCAATTTTGATACAACTGGGCAGTGAAAATGAAAAATTACATTTTTTTACACAAAAATGCAGTTCTGGCTCAAAATTTTTCATTTTCAGAAGGTATGAAGGAGAAAAAGCACCCCAAGATCTGTGCCCCAATTTCTCCCGAGTATGGCAATGCCTCATATGTGACCAAAAAATACCAGTTGGGTGCATGGCAGGACTCAGAAGGGAAGGAGTGATTTTTGGATTTTGCAGCTCAGATTCTGGTGGAATTTTGGTGGGTGCTATGTCGCATTAGCAAGACCCCCCAAGCACCAATACAGTGGAACCCCCCCACAAGTGACCCCATTTTGCAAACTACACCCCTCAGGGAATTCATCTAGGGGTATAGTGTACATTTCAAACCCCCAGGGGTTTCACCAATTTTGATACAACTGGGCTGTGCAAATGCAAAATTACATTTTTTACACAAAAATGCAGTTCTGGCTCAAAATTTTTCATTTTCACAAGGAATGAAGGAGACAAAGCACCCCAAAATCTGTGCCCCAATTTCTCCCGAGTACGGCAATGCCTCACATGTGACCAAAAAATACCATTTGGGTGCATGGCAGGACTCAGAAAGGAAGGAGTGATTTTTGGATTTTGCAGCTCAGATTCTGGTGGAATGTTGGTGGGTGCTATGTTGCATTAGCAAGACCCCCCAAGCACCAATACAGTGGAACCCCCCCACAAGTGACCCCATTTTGCAAACTACACCCCTCAGGGAATTCATCTAGGGGTATAGTGTACATTTCAAACCCCCAGGGGTTTCACCAATTTTGATACAACTGGGCAGTGAAAATGAAAAATTACATTTTTTTACACAAAAATGCAGTTCTGGCTCAAAATTTTTCATTTTCAGAAGGTATGAAGGAGAAAAAGCACCCCAAGATCTGTGCCCCAATTTCTCCCGAGTATGGCAATGCCTCATATGTGACCAAAAAATACCAGTTGGGTGCATGGCAGGACTCAGAAGGGAAGGAGTGATTTTTGGTGGTGGAATGTTGGTGGGTGCTATGTCGCATTAGCAAGACCCCCAAAGCACCAATACAGTGGAACCCCCCCACAAGTGACCCCATTTTGCAAACTACACCCCTCAGGGAATTCATCTAGGGGTATAGTGTACATTTCAAACCCCCAGGGGTTTCACCAATTTTGATACAACTGGGCAGTGAAAATGAAAAATTACATTTTTTTACACAAAAATGCAGTTCTGGCTCAAAATTTTTCATTTTCAGAAGGTATGAAGGAGAAAAAGCACCCCAAAATCTGTGCCCCAATTTCTCCCGAGTACGGCAATGCCTCATGTGTGACCAAAAAGTGGCAGGACTCAGAAGGGAAGGAGTGATATTTGGATTTTGCAGCACAAATTCTGGTGGAATGTTGGTGGGTGCTATGTCGCATTAGCAAGACCCCCAAAGCACGAATACAGTGGAACCCCCCCACAAGTGACCCCATTTTGCAAACTAAACCCCTCAGGGAATTCATCTAGGGGTATAGTGTACATTTCAAACCCCCAGGGGTTTCACCAATTTTGATACAACTGGGCAGTGAAAATGAAAAATTACATTTTTTTTACACAAAAATGCAGTTCTGGCTCAAAATTTTTCATTTTCAGAAGGTATGAAGGAGAAAAAGCACCCCAAAATCTGTGCCCCAATTTCTCCCGAGTACGGCAATGCCTCATGTGTGACCAAAAAGTGGCAGGACTCAGAAGGGAAGGAGTGATATTTGGATTTTGCAGCACAAATTCTGGTGGAATGTTGGTGGGTGCTATGTCGCATTAGCAAGACCCCCAAAGCACCAATACAGTGGAACCCCCCCACAAGTGACCCCATTTTGCAAACTACACCCCTCAGGGAATTCATCTAGGGGTATAGTGTACATTTCAAACCCCCAGGGGTTTCACCAATTTTGATACAACTGGGCAGTGAAAATGAAAAATTACATTTTTTTACACAAAAATGCAGTTCTGGCTCAAAATTTTTCATTTTCAGAAGGTATGAAGGAGAAAAAGCACCCCAAAATCTGTGCCCCAATTTCTCCCGAGTACGGCAATGCCTCACATGTGACCGAAAAATACCAGTTGGGTGCATGGCAGGACTCAGAAGGGAAGGAGTGATTTTTGGATTTTGCGGCTCAGATTCTGGTGGAATGAATGGTGGGTGCTATGTGGCATTAGCAAGACCCCCGAAGCACGGTGAAATTATGAACCTAATAATCCATAGATGTGTGGTATATTTTAAAACACTCCTTTATACATAGGCCGGGTTTGTCGGGGCAAGTGTCACACTGGAAAATAGTTTGCTTTCTTATTCCCTTTTTATAGCAAACTTTGCACCTTTTTTGTGTCCTGCCCTTTTTTCCAGTGGAGGGGATTTCATCAGGAAAATGCTGCCCTGGTACAATACGGGGGCCAGTACTAGAAGTACTGGGGCCCTCTGCCTGCTGGTTCCCAAATATTAGGCCCTTTATGACTTCCTCTTGAAAGTGCATAAATGTCCCCCTCTGGCCGGTAGAACGGAATAGCACGTAAGCGTTATACAGTGCCATCTGGATGATATACACGGCCAGCTTCTTGTACCAGATTTTTATTTTCCACAGGGCACTGCACGGCTTCAGTACCTGATCTGAAAGATCCACTCCGCCCATGTACTTATTGTAATCCAGGATACAATTAGGTTTGGAGGTGTGGGTACTGGTACCTCGTACAGGGACGGAGGTGGTACTGTCTCCGTGAATTGTTGTCAGTATAAGGACATCCCTCTTGTCCTTATATTTGACCAACAACATATTTTCGGTGCATATTCCCCTGCTTTCACCCCTTCTCACTACTTGGGCAATGTGCGTTTTTGGGAGGCCTCTTTGGTTCTTGCGCACAGTACCGCAAGCTGCTGTACCTCTTGAACCAAGGGCCTTAAACAGGGGGATGCTAGTGTAAAGGTTATCCACATAGAGGTGATAACCTTTATCCAGGAAGGGGTGCACTAAATCCCAGACAATTTTTCCACTAACACCTACGAGGGAGGGGGGGCATTCTGGCGGTTCAATTCTTGAATCCTTCCCTTCATATACCCTAAACATGTGGGTGTACCCTGAGGTGCTTTCACACAGCTTATACATTTTTATGCCATACCTTGCCCTCTTACTGGGAAGGTACTGGCGGAATTTAACCCTTCCTTTAAAATGTATAAGGGACTCGTCAATACAAATACATTTTTCAGGGATGTACATCTCTGCAAATTTGGCACTGAAATGATCAATGACCGGCCTGACTTTGAATAGCCGGTCAAAGGTGGGATCATCTCTGGGAGGGCACTGTGCATTATCGTTGTAATGCAAAAATTTAAGAATCGTCTCAAATCGAGCCCGGGGCATGGCCATACGGTAAAATGGGGTGCTGTACAGAACATCTGTACTCCAATATTGCCTAATTTCTGGCTTTTTTACTATGCCCATATGAAACACCAGACCCCAAAACGTCATCATCTCTACTGCATCTACAGGGGTCCACCTAGCAAATGATGACGTGGGGTTTTGAGCAATAAACTGCTGGGCATATAAATTAGTTTGGTCCACCATTAAATTTATAAAATCATCAGAGAAAAATAATTTGAAAAAGTCAATTTCTCTGAGACCTGTGGAATCAAATTGGATTCCTGGCATGGCCAAAAACTCAGGAACCTGGGGCTCAAAATTGTCTGGTGGTGGGGTCCATACGAGATCAATTATTGGGGGGGGGGTCTCAGCTGCTCTACGGGGGCGTCTTTGAGGGGGTCCCTCATCACCAGAGGAGGAAGAGGAGCTTAAGACAAATCCTTCAAATTCCCCGCTTGCATCACTGGCTGTGTCAGAGTCAGAGGCAAGCATGGCATATGCCTCCTCCGCTGAATACATTCTTCTGGATGACTGGGATGACATTTGGGATGACATTTGGGATGACATTTGGGATGCCATTTTTATTTTTGTGTTACTGGTAGTGAAATGTTTCAACACGTGTATAGTGTAGGGGGGGGTACAAACTTTATTTCAACCCGGGGGGTATGTAGTGTGTAGTGTGTATGTAGTGCAGAAAAAAAAAATACTTTATACAGGAATTTGATCCCAATAAAAAAAAAAAAAAAATTGAAGGGGTTAAAAAAAAAAAAAATTGAAGGGGTTAAAAAAAAAAAAAAAAAAGGTCCTGCGCCAAAATTTGAGCACAGATGTTGGTCAGTAACGTCCGTCACTGAACAGCGCTCAAAGGCAACAGGAATTTGATCAAAAAAAAAAAAAATAGATCAACCCTGTGCCGAAAAAGCTGATCAGTGATGTACGTCACTGATCAGCGCACAGTGGCCACAGGACACCCACAAAATCACAGTGTGTGTAAAAAAAAAATTAAAAAAAGACCCCACAGCACCCTCAAAAAAAAAAAGGTGATCAGTGATGCGACACTGATTACCAGTGAGGGGCAGCAGGTGCACAACCTTTGGTGCAACTGACAGTGCAACTGGCAGCAACTGACAGGTATATATAAAAAAAAAAACCCTGCGCCCCCAAAAAGTTGCTGATCAGCACAGATATACTGATCAGCACAAAAGGGGGGTAGCAGACACAAAATATACACTCTCTATCACTCTCTGTCACTATCTCTCTCTATCTCTCACTATCTATCACTATCTATCACTATCTATCACTATCTATCACTCTAGGACACTGCAGCAGCAGCACTGACAGTTATATGTATAAAAAAAAACCTGCACCCCCAAAAAGGGGGGGTAGCAGACACAAAATATACACTCTCTATCACTCTATGTCACTATCTCTCTCTATCTCTCTATCTCTCACTATCTATCACTATCTATCACTCTATGACACTGCAGCAGCAGCACTGACAGTTATATATATAAAAAAAAAACCTGCACCCCCAAAAAGGGGGGGTAGCAGACACAAATCTCTCTATCTCTCACTATCTATCACTATCTATCACTATCTATCACTATCTATCACTCTATGACACTGCAGCAGCAGCACTGACAGTTATTTATATATAAAAAAAACCTGCACCCCCAAAAAGGGGGGGTAGCAGACACAAAATATAGCTCTCTCTGTCACTATCTCTCTATCTCTCTCTATCTCTCTCTCTATCTCTCTATCACACTGCAGCAGCAGCAGGAAGTCCCAAGAAGTCAGATCCAGGAAGCGTCCAGCACGCTACAAGCAGTGATCAGGTGATCAGGTAAGGTATTTGCAAGGATCAGGTAAGTATTAGCAAGGATCAGGTCAGTATCACGGCAGATAGGCACGGTGACTGCTCTGCACGCTATTCCAGACCGGAATGGCGTCTGCAGCGCAGTCACCGTTAGTTTAAATGTCGCGCCTTGGCTGTGATTGGCTGTCGGTCCGACGGACCAATCACAGCCTTGGGGGCAGGTGGGGTGAGGGTGGGGTGAGGTGTCATCGTCACCGATGACCCCCTCATGCCCCCTGACGCCCGGCGGTGATTGACACCTGTGTTACCGAGCGTCTGATTCGCTGGTAACACAGGAAAACGCTGTGAATGGCTGTTCACACTGAACAGCCAATCACAGCGATCGCCGAAGGGGGGGCGGCATCGCAGCCCCGCCTGGGCATGCAGGGACATGTCTGCTGTCAGGGACAGCAGACATCGTCCCTCTGTCACTGCGTCTCTAGACGCAGTGACAGTTTAAAGTCATGACGTACATTTATGCCATGTGTTGGGAAGTACATCCCGGCCATGACGTAAATGTACGTCAAATGTCGGGAAGGGGTTAAATATACATATATATATATATATATATATATATATATATATATATATATATATATATATATATATATATATATATATATATATATATATATATATATATATAGAGAGAGAGAGGTGGATAATTCATGGTTACATTTTAGGTCTCCTTAGATAACTGCAAACAAGAATATGAAGCATGCAGCTTCTAGAAATGAAGGGGCAGATTGTCCTGTACAAATGTTCCAATAGGAGCGTGAATACAGTAAATGAAGTTCCACAGTCACATCAGTGGTGCCCTGTTCTGAGCTAGTTAGCGCTCCTTGTTCCCTGAGACTGGCGCATGTGCTATAGGCTCTGGCATAATGACAGCATCTACTCGCTTTCAGAGAGGAGGGAGGGGGCCAGGGCCGGCACTAGGGTGTCCGGCGCCCTCCTGCAAACCATACATTTTGCGCCCTTTCACATTGCCATTGCAACAAGCTGCAGCCCGATTGTGGGAGTGTATGCAACATGCGATCCTATGGAGGATCTCGGGTGCATGTACACGTATGTATGCATACACCATCTTAGTGCTGTGTCTGCAAAATGTTGCAGGCACTAAAGGTGCCCATACACAATGTGAGAATCGCATACGTTATGGGCTAGATCGCATCGCACGGCATGCATGAAATGTGTGTGCGATGCAATCCGAAAGCAGTACAAAAAGTATGTGCAGCACTCGTGACTGAGGGGGAAAGGAGGGGAGAGAAGGAGGAGATAGAGGGGAGGAGATAGAGGGGGCGGAGTGTTGAGAACTGGCAGTGGCACTGGCACAGCACACTGAGAAGAGGGAAGAGGAGGCGGCACTGCTGCCTGTTCGTCATGTGATTGACAGCTGACAGGCGCAGTGAGCAACGGGTAGGGGGCAGATCCAGACATGAAATGTCATCCAGGCATTCACAGACAGCGCTACATGCTTCAGAGCAAGTGTCCGGGAAGAAGAGGGGACAGGTCGCAGGAGGAGGACAGTGTGTGCGCGGTGCAGGGAGCTGCTCAGCCTCTCCATACTGCCGGTGTCAGACAGGCGCTGCGGGTGGCGTGCAGGAGTGCAGGAGGCAGTGACAGTGAGGGCTGAGGCAGCTTTAGCAGAGCAGGGGGGAGACAGCGCCTTTTCAGCATGGCGCCTCCCTGCTTTGCAGGAGCTGCTGAGTGGGTAGCACCGGCCCTGGAGGGGGCACACAGGAACTCTCCTCTCTCACTTAAAACTCCCCTGTTCCTGCCCCTCAAAAACTGTGAGAGGATTCTATCATTTTAATGAGGGGGATCTAAATAATGGATTGAGGAGGTGCTGCAGTGAAACTTAAATGTAATAATTACATACAGTACCTCCCAACTGTCCCACTAAACGCGGGAATGTCCCGGTTTTTGGGGATGTTCTGCGTCCCTCCCGTGGCCGGTGGTGTCCCGCTGCGGGGGGGCAGTTGGGAGTCCCCCCAATCTGACAGAATAGACACGGTGCGCATGCGCACCGTGTCCATTCAGAGGCGTAGCGGGCTAAAACGGGGGAGCTGCCCTCATTTGCATATGCCGGACCCTCATTTACATAAGACACGCCCCCTTTCACCGCACAAGTGTCCCTATTCTTGATAGGGTAAAGTTGGGAGGTATGTAATTACATTCATTTGGCTTACAGCTGCCATATTCTCCTCAAACTCTTTTTGAGGGCCTGCCCTAATTAGTAACAAGCCATCAATATGGCGGGGTATAAAATCAATCCATCTGCAAAACTTGGAGTCTATGTAAATAATCTTCATTCAACGGCAAACATGTAGGCATTACCGAAATCATGTGCCATATTTCTGCCCATGGCACACCCCGTTGGAGGTAGTAGGTCGCATCAAAATAGAAGTTCCTAGTAAGGGTTTTCACTAAAAGTAGAAGAAGAAAACATTGCGTATTGAGTGTGGAATATTATCCTATAAGGTCACTACATCAACACTACAGTACGAAGGGCCCAACACTAGGGATGCTGCCAATCAGAGGACTGACTCAACAAAATCCTGAAGAGGGCTTGTTAAATATACTTACAGACTTCCTCTACACCATTAGCCCTAACCATCCCTTCCTGCAGCTTAACCTTAACCCTCCCTTCCTGCAGCCTACCCTTAACCCAACCACCGGTAGTGCCTGACACTACCCCTGCAGCTCAACCCTCCGCATTAGTACTGAACCTTAACTGTCCCACAGCCTAACCGTAGCTCCTGCAGCCTAACTCTAATCCTCCACACCCCCACAACATGACCCATGCCCTCCATTCTAGTGCCTAACTCTAATCCCTGCATGATGCCGCCTAAACCTAACCTCCCTTCTAAGTGCCTAAACTTAATCCCCCCTTCTAAGTGCCTAAACCTAAACCCCCTTTTAAGTTCCTAACCTTGACCCTTTCCGCAGGCTAACCTTAACCCCCCCTGCAGCCTAACCCGAAATTCCCCCTGACTGCCTAAACCTGACCCCCTTTTCTTTGCCTGACGCTACCGCTTCCAAGAGACATCCTGGCAGCCTGTATTCTGGCACCAGCATCATCATTGGGGTTGGAATTCCGCCTCCCAGTTGTGGCTGGAACCGCCGGGGTACTGAACGCATCCTGTTGTACAGGCATTGGCAAACACTTAATACTGAAAGCAGGACATAACTCATTTAGTGAGTGCTAAAGGAGTTGTGTCTTCTTTTTAAATTGGGACCTTTTATGTTATGGAATTTTTTTCTATAATATTCATTTGAGCAGCATAGAAAAAAAAAAATCGGAAAAATCTGACCCATCCCCAGAAATACAGAACTAGTTCAGTTATTAAGGCCATGACATTTTAATAATACAAGAAAATGCGGTACTTGTGAGTTAACTGGGCGCCCGATTTCTAAATCTGGTCGGATCGGGCACATCGCATCGCATCGCATGCGACCATCGGATGCGATGCGATGCGATGACCCGATTTTTCCATAGGAATCAATGTTAAAATGGACTGAGTCCATTTTAACATGGAATTCAATGGGAAAAGGGGTCCTTTTCATACCCCTACTATCCAAGTGGGCATGGAGTTGGATATAAACCTGTGGCGAGCGCAGCGAGCCACCGAGCCCGAAGCGTGGCGAGCGTAGCGAGCCCCGCGAGGGGACACAGAATACCGTCCCCTCGCGGGGCTCGCTTCGCTCGCCACGCTTCGGGCTCGGTGGCTCGCTACGCTCGCCACAGGTTTATATCCAACTCCATGCCCACTTGGATAGTAGGGGTATGAAAAGGACCCCTTTTCCCATTGAATTCCATGTTAAAATGGACTCAGTCCATTTTAACATTGATTCCTATGGAAAAATCGGGTCATCGCATCCGATGGTCGCATGCGATGCGATGCGATGCGATATCGCATCGCATCTGATTGTATGCCTTAACTTAAGGCATACAATCAAAAAATCGGGCGCCCAGATAACTCATAAGTACCCAAAATGTAAATGTGTATTGTGCCATGAAGTATTGAAAAAAATAACAAATGCAGTGTTGCTGCATGCATGCATGAGCCTAATACATAGCAATTGCGTCACACAGCTGGAGTTGCGTGGAGAAAGAGACAATGACAATGCGGTACAGGCCCCTGGAGCATCTATGAAACTGAGACTGAGAGCGGATCACAAGGCCAGTGTGGGGCTGGTGGCGGTGGACAAAGGTGTCTATGTGCTGAACAAGAAGTTTAAGATCTCCCAGACCAAGGTGCGTAGTTACAGTATGTGTGAGAGGTATCTAGGTTTTTTGTATAGTAATAAGAAAAACATGTTCACAAATCATGTGTACTTCTTATTATTAAAGGTTTGGGACTCCGTGGATAAGTACGACATCGGCTGCACACCGGGGAGCGGTGCTAATGCCCCAGGAGTATTTTATGATGCCGGTCTGGCCCTACACACCGCCTTCCAGCAGACAACTCCTCAGAGATCAGGTGACATAAACATAACTGCATAAGTCATTATACAGGACACTATGTCAGTACACAAAGTATCAGTATAAACACAGTACGAGAATGCTTTTTGTCTGTTGAAATTGGCTAGTTCAGTGGTTCCCAAACTGTGTGCCTAGGCACTCTGGGGTGCCTGGGGATGTTTGCATGGGTGCCTCCGGTTGGGGGTCCACGGCCAAAACAAATTATTTATGTCCAAAGTGATAGGCAAAACCAGTGCGGTCAAGAGAAAAAGATGTCCCAAGGCGCAATCAAGGAGTCCGTGCTGCCTCAATGTCGATGGAGGATCACTGGAAATGCCTCCTTTGAAGAATACCATGGCTGGAAAACAACACTGATGGCGGTCGACTCGGTGTAGTAGGTGATAGTGTACAATTAAGGTGATGTTCACATAGAAAAGAATAAAAAAAATATAAATAAAGTGTCAGATTCTTCAAATTTCAATAAATATAGTGAATTAAGGGAATAGTGAATAAAGTCGTACCGAACTCACAAATTAAATCATGAGCACTCGTGTGTAAAGGTTGTTTTATAGGAACACCGTCCGTGCCGAACGGGGGTGTAGGAAGGCTGCATACCGTACTCACAAGAGAAAAGATCTTTATACTCTCATAGCGGTTTCTTTATCTTCAAAACAACTAGTTCTTAGGACTCTTTTAACTACACGGAGTAAAGCGCCATTAGTGTTGTTTTCCCGCCATAAAACCAGTGCTGGTGGCTTCCAATCATAAAAGGTATGGACAATTAGAAGAACCACACCTGTGTTCCCCACCACATAACAGAACCTGAGGATAACAGTTAAGCACAATTGACTTTATTTTTTTAATTTATCCATAAGAAACTCTTTGACTATAGGTGCCTTTAACATATGCTGATATTCCAGGGCGCCCTGCTCAAGAAAGTTTGGGAAACACTGGGCTAGTTATCCTTTCTCATTGATTAGGGCCAAGCATTAGAGCCGGATTATAGTGGGCAGTACGGATGGTGTAGTGTGTTAGCATTACTGCCTCACAGCGCTGAGGTCATGGGTTCGATTCCCACCATGGCTCTAACTGTGCCGAGTTTGTATATTCCTCCGGATACTCCAGTTTCCTCCAAAAATATACTGGTAGGTTAATTGGCTCCCAACAAAAAATAACCCTAGACTGTCTGTGTGCGTGTATATGTGTGGTAGGAAATATAGATTGTAAGCTCCACTGGGGCAGGGACTGATGTGTATGTTCAACTATACTCTGTAGAGCGCTGCGGAATCTGTATAAATATTGTATATATTCTCAGTACCTTTACAATATTCTCAGTACCTTTACAATGAAGAATGAATCCATGGCTCAATATGGGTATGGACTCATTGTGAAAGAAGCTGTGTGTAACTCATACTGTATATGTTGATGCTCCATGCAAAATGTAATCTGTGACCTTTCCTGGCAGAGGGACTTTATATATATATATGCAGGGTAAATACTGGCTGCAATTTAGATTTCAGTTTGAACACACCCTTCCCAAATCTAACTCTCTCTGCGCATTTTACATCTGCCCCACCTGCAGTGCACATGGTTTTGCCCATTTTCCAACCAAATTTGTACTGAGCTCAGATCTGGATAAGGGCCACTGTGTAGAAACCATCACTCGTTGCACTTTATAACTCTCAGAGGCTTAATACTTCTGTTAACGTCTTCTTATATTTGTCTTGTATTATTTTTCCACAGAGCCTTTATGTGAAACAAAATTAAAGCGCAGACGACGATCGTCAGCAGCGCTGATTCAGCATAAAGACAATAAAGGTAAAACTAAAGTTCAATTCTCCAACTAATTGTTCCGGAGACGCTGAACCTGTCTATACTCTCATATGCTGAAGTTTCTGATCACCATAAAAGGAATGTCATTAATTCCATTACACGTTTTTTCTTTTTTACTTTCATTCTATTCAAAACAAAATTAGTTTTAGAAAACAGTTCTGTGCTAATTAATTAAAATAATATACTTAAAAAGTACAGAAACTATTGTTATAGGAAGAAATGGAAGCAATGATTTCTTTTTCTTCCTTAGAACACACTAATATAACCCATTTTTAGGAGTTTACTAATTCTGAAGCTGTGTACTGGCACACTGTTTAGGGGAGAAAAAAAAAACAGAAAGGAAAGACAATTTGCCAATGCACCCTCATTTAGGCTTATACTATTTTTTTTAGCCATGCTTATACAAAGCCAGTGTAAAACAAAAGAAAACCGAGGGCTGATTAAGCAAGAGGTGACATAAACCACCGAAGGGATTTGAGCTGCCTGCACTTTAGGTAGTGAGTTGCTGGGGTGTTATGATAAGCTTAGTGATAGCCAATCAGGGATCAAGGGAGGTGTTCCTTGAGCTAGGAATAGGCAGGAAATCAGGTGATTTCCCTCTCTGGTCGGAATTTCCCCACCCTCCCTCCCTAACTTTCTCTCTTCTTGGCGGCGGTAAAGAACGGTCCTTGTTTAAATGAATATCGTATGAAGATAGTGGGGTGTGCTCTCCCGACGTCGATATGTCGCTAGCCCATGCCCCTTGGACAGGGGATGTGCTGCACCATCCGCACGGGTGGGTCGCGAGGGGAGAGTTGGACACCAACGATGTATGAATGGTGTGTTGTGATCGCACCCCTCTCTCTTTTTCAATGACCGTTCTTTAGGGCCGCCACCCTTTATAGTCAAGTTATAGCTGTCAATTAATACATTTGACATCATATTTTGAGCACTTGTGCCTGTCTCGTTATTTTAGTGTTAAGTTACGTTTAAGGTGTAAATAAGTTTGTTAAAGTGTTAAAGATTACCGATGGTGAGTTTATTAGGGGAGACAAGTAAAGCTACTGTATATGTAATATTGAATTTGTATAGTACTTTTTTTCCACATAGGACAATGTATATCTGAATGATGGTGGTTATCTTTGTTATATGTTAAACACATTGATTTTAGTGTTGTAAATAAGAATTATATATGTATAGATGTATGCTATTGTTAATGCCATTTTACAAATAAAAGTATGGATTAACCTTTGTGTAATATTCTTAGGGTTGTTATCAATATACTTATTTTTTGTATATTTGAATAAATTTATCAAAGCCCTTACAACAAGGGAATTTATTAATAAAGTGTCATTATAGTGATATAGTGGTGGACTTATTTGCTCCAGTCCACCAGTTGAAAATTCATTTGGAGATACTTCAAAACATAAACAAACAAGATAGGAGCAATTCCTAGTGGAATAAAGTTACAAGTATTGACTATAAAAAAAAAATATGCTAGGTAAAATAATTAGCTAAGATGCAAAACTAGCAGTATAAAACACAGGCAGTAGTTAGCAATTAAACATAAATCCACATAAAACAAATAGCTTAAAAGCAAACATATACAGACAGTTAATTACTACCATGGGTGCACAAAGCACGTTCAGCCTGTTGGTAATTGAAGCAAAGGTAAAGGAGTCCTGGACTTTCACTGCATGACTTGCTTACGTTTCTATTTGGCAACCGGTACCCACAGGCAAGGCTAGCACTGTTGCGTTTGGGGTGTGAGGGTACCATTACTGGGACAAATGCTAATTATGGGCCTCATTCTTGCAGCCTCCAAATACTCAGACAAGGAGAAGACATGCTGCGAGGATGGAATGCTGGAAAACCCCATGGGTGACACCTGTGAGCGCCGCTCCCGTCACATACAGGATGGACAGAAGTGCATCGCTGCCTTCCTTGACTGCTGCCAGGAGATTGAGAAGCTGAAGGCATCTGAGAGGGAACTGAAAGACGTTGATGAGCTAGCAAGAAGTAAGGAGACATAAAACAGACCGTAGTCTACGTACAGTATAAATTAGAGACAAAACACATTATGGGCACACGCACAAAACACATGACGGTAGATGACAACATTTCCATTATTGGGAATGATTCCAATGCGGTTCCTTATTCTGTTACATCACAAAGAGCAATTGCACTGGCTCATCTCATTTCGAAAATGAGCTTGGATTCCAAAATCTTAAATTAAAACGGATTTGTTTCATCTTTTTCGGTAACGGAATCCCCCGTACTGTTGCCCCTCTTAAGTTTACCATCTCTGGAGAGAGAATTGTTTATGGCTGTTAAATTGTCTTATTTACAATATATTAACACTGATATTGAGATATGATGTGATATTTTAAAAAACTCCCATCATTTCTTTGCTTCATATGCAAATGAGTGAAAGCCTTCATATAATATTGTGTTCATTCTGCTAACACTTAAAGTAAAAGTAATATCCCAATGTGGCGCTATTTACACCAAGCGTTTGATTGTAACATACTGTACATATATGGAGCCAAAGTCTTTAGAAAAAGTTCCCCCTTCAGGTTTTCAGTCTCCGACTCTGTGAATATCAGCACATGTGATCCTCATAGAGTTCAGTCCACAATATACTGTATCATTAGTTCAGCCTGAGCTGTTTACATGGGGTGACACAAAATGCTTCACAATGATTGGTTCTTCTTATTAATAAAATCAAAAGCCAACAGAAAGACAATGGTAGGGACTTTGTGCATATTAGAGTGTAGGTTCTGATTCTGAATCCTAACTACAAGGGCTGAAATGCAATGTTTTCTGACCCAGAAATTCTAGCCTCTTCTGGATCAAGGACTCTGGAGGTTATTCTGATTCACTCGGAAAGGCCCAATCACTCTCTAATGGACAAAACCATGTGCACTGCAGGTGGGGCTGATGTAACATGTGCAGAGAGAGTTAGATTTGGGTGTTTTATTGTTTCTGTGCAGGGTAAATACTGGCTGCTTTATTTTTACACTGCAATATAGATATCAGTTTGAAGTACACCCCCCACCCAAATTTAACTCTCTCTACACATGTTACGTTTAGTAACCTATAGGTCATTTTCTGTGTACGGTTATGAACAGAGCAGCGGGTATATCCTACTCTTAAGCAAGACCACAATGAAGTCACACCGTTTGGGAAGTCAATAAGATATTTCAGAGCAGGCAAAGTTAACAAAACATTTTGTATTTATATCAGGTGATGAAGACAGTGATTACATTGAAGATTCTGACATTCAATCCAGGTCAGAGTTTCCAGAAAGTTGGCTCTGGAAGGTGGAGACAATGAATGAGAGACCGGATGCTGATGGGTAAATATCCTGTTCTCTTACTAATTATGGTTAAAGGGTTCTGCTGACCCCTTATACCCGCAAGGGCTTATCGCTGACAGCCCCCACACCACCCCCACTTGTATGAGACATAAGCCTGCTAGGCTTATGGTAGAAAGGGGCCTGCTGGCACCCCAATTCCCCCACAGGGGCTCATTCGATACTTTCACCATTGACCCTGATTTCGTATGTACATTTGTTTGCAACTACATAATAAAGAAACATTTTGATTTCACATAATCAGTATCTTGTCACTTACTTACAAACACAAAGGAGAGCGCTTAACTTAAACCTTTATTCTATACCATTTTTTGAGCACGGACAACTCAAGTTAAGCTGCCCCACATACAAAAGGCTAATAAGCGCTGTAACCACCCCCATTGTAAACTGTACTACTAAGTCCACTGGTTACTAGCTGCTATTTTCCCCCAAACACCACGTACACTATCCCAATATACATGGGGATAACTGATATTAGGCTGACCAGAAGTCAGAAGGCTCTTAAAGCCATAGAGGAGATCAACACCACCACACCTAATATACCTCCCTCCGAGTTCTTCCAGAACTTTAGACAACTGGAAACACTAATTCAGAAAGAGACACGTGTGTGGTGGGACAGACACATCCTACACTGGTACTACAACAACAACCTCATCCCAAAAGGCCTACACATCAGAAAAGCACCAACACATAGTACTGACGACACCACGTTTATGTCCAAATGGAATGAGGCACTGAACGATTGCTCACGCAAACTCATTTCAATCATTCTAGAAAAGCACGACACAGAATTAAGCACACTTAACGCACAAATAGAGAAAACCAACAAACTCATAGAACCTTACACAAAGGAACCAGGATACAAAGACATAGAGGACATTACCAAACAGAGACTCGTGAATAAAGAGGATCAAATAATCAAAACAAAAATCAATAAAATACACAGAGATTTAAAACCCAAATTAACCAATAGTAACACCAGACCTAACATCAGGCAAAATACCAAAACACAAACAGGTAACAAACACCTAAAGCGTAAGACCCTCATACCTCACACCCCTAACAAAAGACATCACACTACCCACAAATACAAGAACACATCCAGACTCTACAAAAACACGGGACTCACATACCAACAATACATGAAAAAACTGCACACAAATAAAGGGGGTAACTACACATTAACAGGTGACAACAACAAAGACTTAAACACAATACCGACCACCGACCGTCCACAAATAGAAGATTGCAACATTAGCATCAACACCACATACTCAGAATCAGAATCAGAGGGTGATTCCTCATTTTCAGTCCATGAAATAGACGACGACACAGAGTACGATCACCTGGCAAGGTTGTCCTTCGACCAGGGGTGGGTCACAACACTTAGAGATTATCAGAACACTACAACAGTAACGACCCCCACACCAACACCCACAACAGAATGGGGGGAACATTTTTTAGACACAGAGACAGGCAGACTGGCCTGTCTAAAAAACCCCAGTCAACAGAACCCAAACCTAGGCAAAAACACCAAAAAAAGACAAAAACCAGAAGAGGATGCAGAGGAGGCTCCTCCAAAAACACCAAAAAAACAGAAACAACACACACCAGAACTGACACAGACAAATACAACAAGGACAACCCTGACAGCACAGCCATCTTTAATCTAAGTGGCACCCCCCTCACGTCAGTTCAAGAACAGGTACTCTCAAAAGGACTTAAATTTGCACCAACAAAAAAACCCAATAAATTTGACATATATTGTGACCTACAATCATTTACCAGAAAACTGACTCTCAAGAAGTATTTCAACTCCAATCCAATCATCAGAAACCATGCAGACACAGTTGACAAATACAAACACACACAACTCAGACCCAAGTCCACTTTCTATCCGACACATATGAAATCCCACCACATTAAAACTTTCGAGACCCTCGTTGCTAGGGATCTCGACAACATGAGAGACAAACCCACCAATCACAACACAAACAACATGACCAAACAAGAGCTACAAGAACTCAGATACTTAGAGAAAAATGACCAATTGATCATCAAACCAGCAGACAAGGGGGGAGGCATAGTGGTACTTAATAAACAAGACTACATTACAGAGGCACAACGTTTACTTGATGACACCACCACATACAAACCACTGAAGGGAGACCCCACACAGAACTTCAAAACAGAACTAGACGCACTTCTCACAACAGGCAGGGATAACGGAATCATAAACAAACACGAATACCTCTTTCTACAACAACAACACCCCATCATACCAGTCTTCTACTACCTCCCTAAAATACATAAAAACCAGACACATCCACCTGGGAGACCTATCATCTCAGGCATCAACTCCCTTACCTCCAACCTAGCACAGTACACAGATAACTTCCTCCAAAGTCATGTAAAAGCTCTACCATCATACATTAAAGACACCACGGACATCATTAATCACCTACAAACCATTAACTGGGAACCAGACTACTGGATCGCCACAAGCGATGTCACATCACTTTACACGGTCATAAACCACAACCAGGGTTTAGAAAGCACCAAACATTTCCTAGACAAAGACACAGAACTCCCACCAGAACAGACAGACTTCATCATCAATGCCATTGAATACATTCTACATCACAACTACACATGGTTCAATAACACATATTACCTACAGACCACTGGGACCGCTATGGGATCGAAAGTGGCACCCAGCTATGCCAACCTGTTTATGGGTAAGTGGGAGGAGGATCATATACAGGCTGGGCATGGCTGGCATGACAATTTGATCCTATGGCGGCGCTTCATCGACGACATCATCTTCATATGGAAAGGGACACTTGACTCACTGACGAGCTTCACCAACTATCTCAACGCTAACAATAGGAACCTCACCTTCACAACCAACATCAGTAAAACATCAGTTCAATTTCTGGACCTGGACATATACATAGAAGACAACACCATACACACAAGGACATACAGAAAAAACGTAGACGTTAACAGCTACATACTTTACACCAGCGCACATCACAAACCCTGGCTGCAGAACATCCCCAAAGGGCAATTCCGCCGCATCAGACGGAATTGCTCTAAGACAGAGGAGTTTTTAACACAGAGCACAGAACTGATGGGACAGTTCAAAGAAAAATTGTACGACCAACACATAGTCGAAACTGCACTTAACGAAGTCACAGCACTGGACAGAACCACCACACTACAGACCAGACCAAAACCAAATCAGACAGAGATCAATGAAGTTACATTCATAACCACCTACAATCAATCAGCTAAACAATTCCACAACATACTAAGAAAACACTGGCACATTTTACAACAAGACCCTGACCTCACACCTTCAATACCTGACAAACCCAAAATCACCTACCGTAAAGCCCCGGACATCAGACAAAAACTGGTACACAACCACATTAAACCCAAGACTCTGACCCAGACAACCATTGACCACACCACAGGCTTCCACTACTGTGGAAGATGCACGGGCTGCAAAAATATAACTAACAAATCCACTAAGAAAGTCCAGGCCTGGACATCCACTACAACAGGTAAAACATTCAAAATTACACAACAGACATCATGTGAACACACAGGGGTGATATATCTTCTGAGATGCCCCTGCGGTCTAGAATACATAGGAAGAACCACTCGCACACTCAAACAGCGCATATATGAACACATTAGGAACATCCGCATAGGATATGAAAATCACAGTGTATCCCTACATTACAAAAACCACCACAACTGCGACCCCAAGAATCTATTCTTTATGGGAATAGAGACCCCCCCTAAAAATTGGAGAGGGGGAAACCATATAGACACTCTCAATAAACGAGAGCTCTTCTGGATATACACCATTAAGACACTGAACCCAAAAGGACTAAACATTGATTTTCATAACAGCCACTTGGGCTAAACCCAATGATTCTGACCCCATTGTTCATAATATGCTAAAATCATACACTGTGTTTCTCATCAATTATACTATATATCCTGCAACTACCTTTTAACACAATAGAATTAATACTTATTCCATTACCTACTAAACCAGACATCACCTCCCCTTTTTTTCACCACCCACCGTAATAACTGACATCTAGACCTCACAGGGTTAACAGCCCTCCGTCCCACACACACAGAGCATAGTTCTTCCTGATTGACACCGCACAACAGCCAATTAGAGACCCACTACACAGACCAATCAAGTTCCATGGTTGCGTCCACAGACACGCCCCTCCAGCATAAATCAAGCATCACCCACGTCTGCACCATCCTTGATAAAGGCCCCAGTGGCTGAAACGCGTTGGATAATACAAACCCCATCTCACAGCACTTCAAGCCCACAATACCACACTGAACGAAGTCTCCTCCAAGCCGGAGTCGAGCGCTCGGCACCAGGGTGACGTCACCGCGACTATCCGGAAGTAACGTCCGAGCAAGCCGCACTTCCAGCACAGCGGCCTCACACCTCTCAGCCAGCCGGGTGAACGTCCTTCACCTCGGACTGGTACAGACAACCCGGGACCTCAGCACAGCACCGCTGCGCACCACTCTGCAAGAACATCAGCTGGGTAAGATACCTGGGAGCGGGACGCCGCAACCCAGCGCAACCCACACAGATACCAAGTGACTTTGCCTCCAGCCCCTGGCATTGGTGTTGCTGCTCTGGACTGTACTCCCACTCGCCCCATCGTTTTCCCCATCACACACATCTGCCAGCATAAGACATAAGCCTGCTGGCTTATGGTTAAAGGGTTCTGCTGACCCCTTATACCCGCAAGGGCTTATCGCTGACAGCCCCCACACCACCCCCACTTGTATGAGACATAAGCCTGCTAGGCTTATGGTAGAAAGGGGCCTGCTGGCACCCCAATTCCCCCACAGGGGCTCATTCGATACTTTCACCATTGACCCTGATTTCGTATGTACATTTGTTTGCAACTACATAATAAAGAAACATTTTGATTTCACATAATCAGTATCTTGTCACTTACTTACAAACACAAAGGAGAGCGCTTAACTTAAACCTTTATTCTATACCATTTTTTGAGCACGGACAACTCAAGTTAAGCTGCCCCACATACAAAAGGCTAATAAGCGCTGTAACCACCCCCATTGTAAACTGTACTACTAAGTCCACTGGTTACTAGCTGCTATTTTCCCCCAAACACCACGTACACTATCCCAATATACATGGGGATAACTGATATTAGGCTGACCAGAAGTCAGAAGGCTCTTAAAGCCATAGAGGAGATCAACACCACCACACCTAATATACCTCCCTCCGAGTTCTTCCAGAACTTTAGACAACTGGAAACACTAATTCAGAAAGAGACACGTGTGTGGTGGGACAGACACATCCTACACTGGTACTACAACAACAACCTCATCCCAAAAGGCCTACACATCAGAAAAGCACCAACACATAGTACTGACGACACCACGTTTATGTCCAAATGGAATGAGGCACTGAACGATTGCTCACGCAAACTCATTTCAATCATTCTAGAAAAGCACGACACAGAATTAAGCACACTTAACGCACAAATAGAGAAAACCAACAAACTCATAGAACCTTACACAAAGGAACCAGGATACAAAGACATAGAGGACATTACCAAACAGAGACTCGTGAATAAAGAGGATCAAATAATCAAAACAAAAATCAATAAAATACACAGAGATTTAAAACC
This sequence comes from Crinia signifera, assembly GCF_055691185.1. Lineage (NCBI taxonomy): Eukaryota > Metazoa > Chordata > Amphibia > Anura > Myobatrachidae > Crinia > Crinia signifera. Next base: position 308,402,433 of record NC_139220.1, on the reverse strand, counting down.
CAAATTAACCAATAGTAACACCAGACCTAACATCAGGCAAAATACCAAAACACAAACAGGTAACAAACACCTAAAGCGTAAGACCCTCATACCTCACACCCCTAACAAAAGACATCACACTACCCACAAATACAAGAACACATCCAGACTCTACAAAAACACGGGACTCACATACCAACAATACATGAAAAAACTGCACACAAATAAAGGGGGTAACTACACATTAACAGGTGACAACAACAAAGACTTAAACACAATACCGACCACCGACCGTCCACAAATAGAAGATTGCAACATTAGCATCAACACCACATACTCAGAATCAGAATCAGAGGGTGATTCCTCATTTTCAGTCCATGAAATAGACGACGACACAGAGTACGATCACCTGGCAAGGTTGTCCTTCGACCAGGGGTGGGTCACAACACTTAGAGATTATCAGAACACTACAACAGTAACGACCCCCACACCAACACCCACAACAGAATGGGGGGAACATTTTTTAGACACAGAGACAGGCAGACTGGCCTGTCTAAAAAACCCCAGTCAACAGAACCCAAACCTAGGCAAAAACACCAAAAAAAGACAAAAACCAGAAGAGGATGCAGAGGAGGCTCCTCCAAAAACACCAAAAAAACAGAAACAACACACACCAGAACTGACACAGACAAATACAACAAGGACAACCCTGACAGCACAGCCATCTTTAATCTAAGTGGCACCCCCCTCACGTCAGTTCAAGAACAGGTACTCTCAAAAGGACTTAAATTTGCACCAACAAAAAAACCCAATAAATTTGACATATATTGTGACCTACAATCATTTACCAGAAAACTGACTCTCAAGAAGTATTTCAACTCCAATCCAATCATCAGAAACCATGCAGACACAGTTGACAAATACAAACACACAACTCAGACCCAAGTCCACTTTCTATCCGACACATATGAAATCCCACCACATTAAAACTTTCGAGACCCTCGTTGCTAGGGATCTCGACAACATGAGAGACAAACCCACCAATCACAACACAAACAACATGACCAAACAAGAGCTACAAGAACTCAGATACTTAGAGAAAAATGACCAATTGATCATCAAACCAGCAGACAAGGGGGGAGGCATAGTGGTACTTAATAAACAAGACTACATTACAGAGGCACAACGTTTACTTGATGACACCACCACATACAAACCACTGAAGGGAGACCCCACACAGAACTTCAAAACAGAACTAGACGCACTTCTCACAACAGGCAGGGATAACGGAATCATAAACAAACACGAATACCTCTTTCTACAACAACAACACCCCATCATACCAGTCTTCTACTACCTCCCTAAAATACATAAAAACCAGACACATCCACCTGGGAGACCTATCATCTCAGGCATCAACTCCCTTACCTCCAACCTAGCACAGTACACAGATAACTTCCTCCAAAGTCATGTAAAAGCTCTACCATCATACATTAAAGACACCACGGACATCATTAATCACCTACAAACCATTAACTGGGAACCAGACTACTGGATCGCCACAAGCGATGTCACATCACTTTACACGGTCATAAACCACAACCAGGGTTTAGAAAGCACCAAACATTTCCTAGACAAAGACACAGAACTCCCACCAGAACAGACAGACTTCATCATCAATGCCATTGAATACATTCTACATCACAACTACACATGGTTCAATAACACATATTACCTACAGACCACTGGGACCGCTATGGGATCGAAAGTGGCACCCAGCTATGCCAACCTGTTTATGGGTAAGTGGGAGGAGGATCATATACAGGCTGGGCATGGCTGGCATGACAATTTGATCCTATGGCGGCGCTTCATCGACGACATCATCTTCATATGGAAAGGGACACTTGACTCACTGACGAGCTTCACCAACTATCTCAACGCTAACAATAGGAACCTCACCTTCACAACCAACATCAGTAAAACATCAGTTCAATTTCTGGACCTGGACATATACATAGAAGACAACACCATACACACAAGGACATACAGAAAAAACGTAGACGTTAACAGCTACATACTTTACACCAGCGCACATCACAAACCCTGGCTGCAGAACATCCCCAAAGGGCAATTCCGCCGCATCAGACGGAATTGCTCTAAGACAGAGGAGTTTTTAACACAGAGCACAGAACTGATGGGACAGTTCAAAGAAAAATTGTACGACCAACACATAGTCGAAACTGCACTTAACGAAGTCACAGCACTGGACAGAACCACCACACTACAGACCAGACCAAAACCAAATCAGACAGAGATCAATGAAGTTACATTCATAACCACCTACAATCAATCAGCTAAACAATTCCACAACATACTAAGAAAACACTGGCACATTTTACAACAAGACCCTGACCTCACACCTTCAATACCTGACAAACCCAAAATCACCTACCGTAAAGCCCCGGACATCAGACAAAAACTGGTACACAACCACATTAAACCCAAGACTCTGACCCAGACAACCATTGACCACACCACAGGCTTCCACTACTGTGGAAGATGCACGGGCTGCAAAAATATAACTAACAAATCCACTAAGAAAGTCCAGGCCTGGACATCCACTACAACAGGTAAAACATTCAAAATTACACAACAGACATCATGTGAACACACAGGGGTGATATATCTTCTGAGATGCCCCTGCGGTCTAGAATACATAGGAAGAACCACTCGCACACTCAAACAGCGCATATATGAACACATTAGGAACATCCGCATAGGATATGAAAATCACAGTGTATCCCTACATTACAAAAACCACCACAACTGCGACCCCAAGAATCTATTCTTTATGGGAATAGAGACCCCCCCTAAAAATTGGAGAGGGGGAAACCATATAGACACTCTCAATAAACGAGAGCTCTTCTGGATATACACCATTAAGACACTGAACCCAAAAGGACTAAACATTGATTTTCATAACAGCCACTTGGGCTAAACCCAATGATTCTGACCCCATTGTTCATAATATGCTAAAATCATACACTGTGTTTCTCATCAATTATACTATATATCCTGCAACTACCTTTTAACACAATAGAATTAATACTTATTCCATTACCTACTAAACCAGACATCACCTCCCCTTTTTTTCACCACCCACCGTAATAACTGACATCTAGACCTCACAGGGTTAACAGCCCTCCGTCCCACACACACAGAGCATAGTTCTTCCTGATTGACACCGCACAACAGCCAATTAGAGACCCACTACACAGACCAATCAAGTTCCATGGTTGCGTCCACAGACACGCCCCTCCAGCATAAATCAAGCATCACCCACGTCTGCACCATCCTTGATAAAGGCCCCAGTGGCTGAAACGCGTTGGATAATACAAACCCCATCTCACAGCACTTCAAGCCCACAATACCACACTGAACGAAGTCTCCTCCAAGCCGGAGTCGAGCGCTCGGCACCAGGGTGACGTCACCGCGACTATCCGGAAGTAACGTCCGAGCAAGCCGCACTTCCAGCACAGCGGCCTCACACCTCTCAGCCAGCCGGGTGAACGTCCTTCACCTCGGACTGGTACAGACAACCCGGGACCTCAGCACAGCACCGCTGCGCACCACTCTGCAAGAACATCAGCTGGGTAAGATACCTGGGAGCGGGACGCCGCAACCCAGCGCAACCCACACAGATACCAAGTGACTTTGCCTCCAGCCCCTGGCATTGGTGTTGCTGCTCTGGACTGTACTCCCACTCGCCCCATCGTTTTCCCCATCACACACATCTGCCAGCATAAGACATAAGCCTGCTGGCTTATGGTTAAAGGGTTCTGCTGACCCCTTATACCCGCAAGGGCTTATCGCTGACAGCCCCCACACCACCCCCACTTGTATGAGACATAAGCCTGCTAGGCTTATGGTAGAAAGGGGCCTGCTGGCACCCCAATTCCCCCACAGGGGCTCATTCGATACTTTCACCATTGACCCTGATTTCGTATGTACATTTGTTTGCAACTACATAATAAAGAAACATTTTGATTTCACATAATCAGTATCTTGTCACTTACTTACAAACACAAAGGAGAGCGCTTAACTTAAACCTTTATTCTATACCATTTTTTGAGCACGGACAACTCAAGTTAAGCTGCCCCACATACAAAAGGCTAATAAGCGCTGTAACCACCCCCATTGTAAACTGTACTACTAAGTCCACTGGTTACTAGCTGCTATTTTCCCCCAAACACCACGTACACTATCCCAATATACATGGGGATAACTGATATTAGGCTGACCAGAAGTCAGAAGGCTCTTAAAGCCATAGAGGAGATCAACACCACCACACCTAATATACCTCCCTCCGAGTTCTTCCAGAACTTTAGACAACTGGAAACACTAATTCAGAAAGAGACACGTGTGTGGTGGGACAGACACATCCTACACTGGTACTACAACAACAACCTCATCCCAAAAGGCCTACACATCAGAAAAGCACCAACACATAGTACTGACGACACCACGTTTATGTCCAAATGGAATGAGGCACTGAACGATTGCTCACGCAAACTCATTTCAATCATTCTAGAAAAGCACGACACAGAATTAAGCACACTTAACGCACAAATAGAGAAAACCAACAAACTCATAGAACCTTACACAAAGGAACCAGGATACAAAGACATAGAGGACATTACCAAACAGAGACTCGTGAATAAAGAGGATCAAATAATCAAAACAAAAATCAATAAAATACACAGAGATTTAAAACCCAAATTAACCAATAGTAACACCAGACCTAACATCAGGCAAAATACCAAAACACAAACAGGTAACAAACACCTAAAGCGTAAGACCCTCATACCTCACACCCCTAACAAAAGACATCACACTACCCACAAATACAAGAACACATCCAGACTCTACAAAAACACGGGACTCACATACCAACAATACATGAAAAAACTGCACACAAATAAAGGGGGTAACTACACATTAACAGGTGACAACAACAAAGACTTAAACACAATACCGACCACCGACCGTCCACAAATAGAAGATTGCAACATTAGCATCAACACCACATACTCAGAATCAGAATCAGAGGGTGATTCCTCATTTTCAGTCCATGAAATAGACGACGACACAGAGTACGATCACCTGGCAAGGTTGTCCTTCGACCAGGGGTGGGTCACAACACTTAGAGATTATCAGAACACTACAACAGTAACGACCCCCACACCAACACCCACAACAGAATGGGGGGAACATTTTTTAGACACAGAGACAGGCAGACTGGCCTGTCTAAAAAACCCCAGTCAACAGAACCCAAACCTAGGCAAAAACACCAAAAAAAGACAAAAACCAGAAGAGGATGCAGAGGAGGCTCCTCCAAAAACACCAAAAAAACAGAAACAACACACACCAGAACTGACACAGACAAATACAACAAGGACAACCCTGACAGCACAGCCATCTTTAATCTAAGTGGCACCCCCCTCACGTCAGTTCAAGAACAGGTACTCTCAAAAGGACTTAAATTTGCACCAACAAAAAAACCCAATAAATTTGACATATATTGTGACCTACAATCATTTACCAGAAAACTGACTCTCAAGAAGTATTTCAACTCCAATCCAATCATCAGAAACCATGCAGACACAGTTGACAAATACAAACACACAACTCAGACCCAAGTCCACTTTCTATCCGACACATATGAAATCCCACCACATTAAAACTTTCGAGACCCTCGTTGCTAGGGATCTCGACAACATGAGAGACAAACCCACCAATCACAACACAAACAACATGACCAAACAAGAGCTACAAGAACTCAGATACTTAGAGAAAAATGACCAATTGATCATCAAACCAGCAGACAAGGGGGGAGGCATAGTGGTACTTAATAAACAAGACTACATTACAGAGGCACAACGTTTACTTGATGACACCACCACATACAAACCACTGAAGGGAGACCCCACACAGAACTTCAAAACAGAACTAGACGCACTTCTCACAACAGGCAGGGATAACGGAATCATAAACAAACACGAATACCTCTTTCTACAACAACAACACCCCATCATACCAGTCTTCTACTACCTCCCTAAAATACATAAAAACCAGACACATCCACCTGGGAGACCTATCATCTCAGGCATCAACTCCCTTACCTCCAACCTAGCACAGTACACAGATAACTTCCTCCAAAGTCATGTAAAAGCTCTACCATCATACATTAAAGACACCACGGACATCATTAATCACCTACAAACCATTAACTGGGAACCAGACTACTGGATCGCCACAAGCGATGTCACATCACTTTACACGGTCATAAACCACAACCAGGGTTTAGAAAGCACCAAACATTTCCTAGACAAAGACACAGAACTCCCACCAGAACAGACAGACTTCATCATCAATGCCATTGAATACATTCTACATCACAACTACACATGGTTCAATAACACATATTACCTACAGACCACTGGGACCGCTATGGGATCGAAAGTGGCACCCAGCTATGCCAACCTGTTTATGGGTAAGTGGGAGGAGGATCATATACAGGCTGGGCATGGCTGGCATGACAATTTGATCCTATGGCGGCGCTTCATCGACGACATCATCTTCATATGGAAAGGGACACTTGACTCACTGACGAGCTTCACCAACTATCTCAACGCTAACAATAGGAACCTCACCTTCACAACCAACATCAGTAAAACATCAGTTCAATTTCTGGACCTGGACATATACATAGAAGACAACACCATACACACAAGGACATACAGAAAAAACGTAGACGTTAACAGCTACATACTTTACACCAGCGCACATCACAAACCCTGGCTGCAGAACATCCCCAAAGGGCAATTCCGCCGCATCAGACGGAATTGCTCTAAGACAGAGGAGTTTTTAACACAGAGCACAGAACTGATGGGACAGTTCAAAGAAAAATTGTACGACCAACACATAGTCGAAACTGCACTTAACGAAGTCACAGCACTGGACAGAACCACCACACTACAGACCAGACCAAAACCAAATCAGACAGAGATCAATGAAGTTACATTCATAACCACCTACAATCAATCAGCTAAACAATTCCACAACATACTAAGAAAACACTGGCACATTTTACAACAAGACCCTGACCTCACACCTTCAATACCTGACAAACCCAAAATCACCTACCGTAAAGCCCCGGACATCAGACAAAAACTGGTACACAACCACATTAAACCCAAGACTCTGACCCAGACAACCATTGACCACACCACAGGCTTCCACTACTGTGGAAGATGCACGGGCTGCAAAAATATAACTAACAAATCCACTAAGAAAGTCCAGGCCTGGACATCCACTACAACAGGTAAAACATTCAAAATTACACAACAGACATCATGTGAACACACAGGGGTGATATATCTTCTGAGATGCCCCTGCGGTCTAGAATACATAGGAAGAACCACTCGCACACTCAAACAGCGCATATATGAACACATTAGGAACATCCGCATAGGATATGAAAATCACAGTGTATCCCTACATTACAAAAACCACCACAACTGCGACCCCAAGAATCTATTCTTTATGGGAATAGAGACCCCCCCTAAAAATTGGAGAGGGGGAAACCATATAGACACTCTCAATAAACGAGAGCTCTTCTGGATATACACCATTAAGACACTGAACCCAAAAGGACTAAACATTGATTTTCATAACAGCCACTTGGGCTAAACCCAATGATTCTGACCCCATTGTTCATAATATGCTAAAATCATACACTGTGTTTCTCATCAATTATACTATATATCCTGCAACTACCTTTTAACACAATAGAATTAATACTTATTCCATTACCTACTAAACCAGACATCACCTCCCCTTTTTTTCACCACCCACCGTAATAACTGACATCTAGACCTCACAGCGTTAACAGCCCTCCGTCCCACACACACAGAGCATAGTTCTTCCTGATTGACACCGCACAACAGCCAATTAGAGACCCACTACACAGACCAATCAAGTTCCATGGTTGCGTCCACAGACACGCCCCTCCAGCATAAATCAAGCATCACCCACGTCTGCACCATCCTTGATAAAGGCCCCAGTGGCTGAAACGCGTTGGATAATACAAACCCCATCTCACAGCACTTCAAGCCCACAATACCACACTGAACGAAGTCTCCTCCAAGCCGGAGTCGAGCGCTCGGCACCAGGGTGACGTCACCGCGACTATCCGGAAGTAACGTCCGAGCAAGCCGCACTTCCAGCACAGCGGCCTCACACCTCTCAGCCAGCCGGGTGAACGTCCTTCACCTCGGACTGGTACAGACAACCCGGGACCTCAGCACAGCACCGCTGCGCACCACTCTGCAAGAACATCAGCTGGGTAAGATACCTGGGAGCGGGACGCCGCAACCCAGCGCAACCCACACAGATACCAAGTGACTTTGCCTCCAGCCCCTGGCATTGGTGTTGCTGCTCTGGACTGTAATCCCACTCGCCCCATCGTTTTCCCCATCACACACATCTGCCAGCATAAGACATAAGCCTGCTGGCTTATGGTTAAAGGGTTCTGCTGACCCCTTATACCCGCAAGGGCTTATCGCTGACAGCCCCCACACCACCCCCACTTGTATGAGACATAAGCCTGCTAGGCTTATGGTAGAAAGGGGCCTGCTGGCACCCCAATTCCCCCACAGGGGCTCATTCGATACTTTCACCATTGACCCTGATTTCGTATGTACATTTGTTTGCAACTACATAATAAAGAAACATTTTGATTTCACATAATCAGTATCTTGTCACTTACTTACAAACACAAAGGAGAGCGCTTAACTTAAACCTTTATTCTATACCATTTTTTGAGCACGGACAACTCAAGTTAAGCTGCCCCACATACAAAAGGCTAATAAGCGCTGTAACCACCCCCATTGTAAACTGTACTAATTAGTAGAATGTTGCATGTTCTAATTTAACACATTATTCATCAATAATTGGGTCTCATAAAGAAGTATAGAAATTTTGCCCAAGTGTCAGTTTTATGCTCCGTCAGCCTGTTTTATTACCCATTATTGAGCTTCCGTTGGAATAAATAGCTATGGATTTGGTTGGACCTCAAATAAAATCCACTCCGAGCCATCAATATAATTTGGTGTTAATGGATTGTACTACCAGATATTTGTAAGTAATACCATTGTGCAATACATCAACAAAGACCAGTGCACGGGAACCAGTACATGTCTTTAGAAGGTTAATAATACCTATACCCAGGGCTATTTTTTAGCAGGCTCCAGCAGGAACTGAGGCCCTTATTCTAGTTCACTCTTTCTGACAACATATTTCTTAGATGGACAAAACCATGTTCACTGCAGGTGAGGCAGGTGTTACTTGTGCAGAGATAATTAGATTTGGGTGGGGTTTTACACCTGCCTCACCTGCAGTGCACATGGTTTTGTCCATCTAAGAAATATTTTGTCAGAAATAGTGAACTAGAATAAGGGCCTCAGTTCCTGCTGGAGCCTGCTGAAAAATAGCCCTGCCCATAGAAATCCTAACTGATCAGGGTAATCCATTTATGTAAAAAATAATCATGAAATAATAATACCCCCAGTTTAAAATTACCTCTGTCTGTGTATCACCCCCAGACTGATGGGTTAGAGGAGATGTTTTACAAAATGTAAACGTACTAAAGAAAGTGGTGAACAATGAAAGAGATTGGAATTATTTACTATGTTATTAATTGCTGGTCATAAGAGAGGTCCCCTAATCCTCAATTGGGTTTGCTTCTTTTGGTTTATTCTATGGGAGACACCTAAGGTGATCTCTGGACATTGAATAAGAGACATTGAAGGGGCAATCCAGGCCATATAAACCATGTTTCTTAGATGCAGGAAAGGATGGCTGCAGTGGTGTTAATAGTGAGACAGCTTGTTTTGGTTCCGCTGTAGAAAATAAACTTTTGTCTAAGTGCAATACTGTATGTGAAGGAGGTTAATTATATATACATATATATATATATATATATATATATATATATATATATATATATATATATATATATCCATATATGGATGGAAAAAGTAAATAAAATTGAGGCAATACAAAATTGTCTATGACCCAGAGCAGGTGAGAGTATTCTTAGGAGTCACAGGTTATAATAGAAATATTTTACCCAATTTTGTGACCACTGCGGTCCCACTGACAGGCCTTACCAAGGGAAAACAGAAAGTTATGGTTAAATGGAGTCCTGAAGCAGAAAAGTCTTTCCAGGAGTTGAACGTGGCATTGTGCACCATACTAGTTCTGATGACGTCTGACTTTCAAACTGATGCGTCGAATATAGGAATAGGTGCAGTCCTGTCCAGAACAATGAGGGTGAAGAACATTTTCTTTACTTACGCCTGCGTTCGGTTAAGCCACCGCCCCACTAGAGTGAAACCCCGCCATGAGAAACAAAGCGCATTTTCCCCGACGCTCCCAGCCTTTTTACGAGACACTCCCACAATACATCTGGTTTCCACCCCCACGCACCTACTTCCGGTCCATCACCATGTGACCACTATGCATTTAGTAAAAGTTGCAGGATTTCGTTGCAAGATGGCTTCGCGCATGTGTACTGAGAACCGTACTCGTGCACAGTGTATCGATGATCGTCCGCTGTGTGAAATCGCAGCCGTGCGTTCAGATCTGAATTGCACGCCTTGTCCTTTTTGTTTTTTTTATGAGGCCTGAAGTTATTCTGCCCCATTTGTTGGGAAAAAAAAGGGGGGGGGGGGGGGGTTCTGTGCTAACAGTTATGAAGATATGGAGATATGTTTGCCCCAGGTTTTTGACGGATGAGATTTAAACCCCAAGGAAATGTCTGTTTCTTCAAAACAGATTTGATTACAGTTTGGGATTTAGGTAAAAGCCAGTTTAGGGGTCCTGGGGTGTGGATGGAAAGAGAAGGAGGGCTCCATCCATGAGGCTAATTTCAGATCTTTATGCCTTTAGTCTGAGAGCAGGATAATTAGTACCCGCATGTGTAAGAGGTTGATATAAGCTGTGTCAGGCATTGGCTCAAAGTCTCACCTCCTGGGAAGCAGGCAGCAGGCCTGTTATGATCCACCATAATTTATTATGTATTATGTCATGTAATTTAAAAGTCTGTACCCCAGGATGTATATAGTTTTCTGTTGTTGAATCCATCCAAAAATATATGCGGTTTTTTTTAACAGAATTTCAACCAAGAGTCTCCCTGTATTCTTAATGGATTCTATAACCACATGGGAGGTTCTGGCTGTAAGCTTGTCTGAAAACAAAGGTGAGTACTCCCACCGGTTAGGACGTGTATGATCTAGGATCAGTAGGACTTTGCCATATGCTGGACATCTATGATTGTGGATGCAGACAGTGTTACATAATGGAGATACAGCATGTGATTTACAGTGGTATCAGGGGTGTGAATCCTCAGCTAAGAGCAAAACCGGGTTTCTCACCAGGCCTGTGAGACACCTTCTTCGGGCAGCAACGCCTTACGCTCTTGTGTGTAGCGCAGGGGGGTGCAATCTGCCAGAAGGTGGTTGCGAATTGTGGGAGGGGGCGTTGTAGGGGGAGGGGCGCTCACTCTTTCTCTCTCTCTCACTCTCTCTCTGTGTGCTCCCTCTCTCTACTCTCTCTATGTTCCTTCTCTGCACTCCCTCTCTCTTTGCGCTTTTGGGAGAGTTGCTGCTGGTGGAGGAGGCTGTAGATGAAAAATAAGCCCCTGCACTGCCCAAGAGTAATCTCTGGAGTCTGCCGCTCCTGATGGACTGCAGGTAGGACATTTGCTCATGGTGGTGCAGGGAAAAGAGTCACATACGTAGTTTGCACAGTCAAGTGGCAGTGTTGACAAGTGTCTTAAGTGTTCCTGGCTCTACAAAGACTCAAACCATCCCTGGTACCAGAATGAGGTTTCCTCAAATAAGATGTTCTGTCTTTTCTTTGCAACTTCATTGACAGGTATCTGTGTGTCTAAACCACATGAGATCCAGGTTTTCACAAACTTCTTCATTGACCTGAAGCTGCCATATTCGGTGGTGAGGAATGAACAAGTTGAGTTACGAGCCATTCTCTACAACTACGGCAACAGCAAACAAAGGGTAAGTCAACCAGTTTATAGTAACAATAACAATTAGAGTCACTTACACCTCCACACTGCAGATCCGCTAGTGCAATGCCACATGCCGACTGTACTTCTGTGCAGATCTCACCAAGGAATTACCAAGATGTTTGAGCCAAGATGGTGGAGTCTGTCTAGACACAAACATTTGTAGAGCTTGGGCAGATCATTGATGTTCCATGCTGAGAGCAGATTATGGCATGTACAATACCCACAGGCAAAAAATATATTTCATTTGTTTTGGGACAATACTAATGAAATTAATGGGAAGCAGAAGAAAGGATTTCACTGGGATATTCCAAGGTTTCTTCAAGAAGACTACATTTATTGACCATCTCTGTGGTCCATCCCATGTATTCGTATGAATGCATTAAAATAAACTGACCAATACTGTTTTCCATGAGAACAATATCTGAGTTGATTTTAATGAAGGGGTTGTGCTATTGTGACAATTGTCAATGCTTGTTTTGGAGAGAAGTTGAAAGTCTACAAGTCACAGTAGATACATTAATTTGGGTGAGCACCAATAACTTTATCCAGAATATTTTTATCTGTCCAACTTTCTGTAGGGGACTCATATAAAACTTTATCTCATTTCCTAAAGTTTGTGACTTGGCATCTGCAGATTTAAGTACCATGGGCCTACTGTCATTTAGTAATGGATAAATGCTAGCGATAATGCAAAACTACAGCCCATGCAGAAACCTGCCCTCCCCGCAATACGACCACAAGATTCTATATTGGCATCGCTATTGTGTGAGAAATGTGCTATATAGAGAAACACGCGGACATTAAGAGTATCCCCCTGGCTGCGCAGCCAAGACAGTCGCAGGGCCGCAATCTTTTGAGTCGCGCATGTAGACACGCTATCATTGCAGCCTGTCTTGCTAATAGTCTACACATGCCTGCGTTGTTTGCCCCTTGCATCGTCAAATCAACGCCGAGAAACACTGGGTCTCTCCTCATCGACCCCCCTGCTGGCCCTTACACTGAAGTTGCATTTTTTGAAATGTGACCGAACAGTCAGAGCTCATTCATGCTAACTGGAACATATGCTCAGGCATATAGCGACTTTTGGCTATTTGCGGCTCTAGGTGAATTAGATCCCATGTCTTTATTCATTGTCTTCATTTATGAGTTACTATAATAAACTGAGACGTCCCATAAAATTTTATGGGGACTTCAGGACCAGGGGAATCTCCAAAATCAGCTGCAGACCTTTTTAGGGAGAAATACGGTATCTATTGGTGTTAACATAAGAAAATGTATGTTTTACCCCATTTTTACTTATGGCATCTTTACAGTTATAAAAAGTATAGTGCTTGCTTTTCAACAGTAATGTCTGACGAAATAAATGGTTATTATGTCACAAGTCCGTCATCTGTATTTGGGGTTCTGTAGGTGCGCGTGGAGTGGACTTATAATGAAAACTTCTGCAGTCTCTCCACTGCTAAAAAGAAGTACCGCCAAGATATAACCATCGAACCTGAGTCATCGGTGGCTCTCCCGTTTATTGTTGTGCCGCTGACCTTGGGGCTGCATGATGTGGAGGTGAAGGCTTCTGGTCAGACAGCCGCAGATGGTATCAAGAAGAAGCTGAAGGTCGTGGTGAGTAATGTAGATGGTTGTGCTGCTCATTGTGCTTTTGGTAATATAGTATCATTGAGAAGTAAAAAAAAAAAAAGGGGCAGATTGGGAACGAACAGTGGCCTTAGTATTTAGTAGAATTGGACCAACATGGGCAGCACTAGAGGTATAACATGACATGTAGCCGTGGAAGCATCACTGGATGGCAAAGTTACTGTACTGTAGAGATGGAATAACAGAATGGATGGACAATGCAATGCAATGAGTATGATGGGCTGCCTGCCGGGGGTGGGGTCATATGTCAGCAAACGCAACAGCCCTCAGATATCCCTCAGCCCACTGTGAATCTTCCCTGTTAGCCCTATGGTCAATCCACCGTTCACCGTTGTGTTTTAAATGTATGATACAGTATGAATGATTGAACGTACCGTGTGATTTCATCTTCTTATGATTATTTAATATGTATGACTAACTATCTAGCGCTCCCTGCTCACTAAGGGCCGTATTCAATGAGAAAATTCGCCGTGCACGGCGAGCGTTTTTTTTCGCTCGCCGTGCACTCGCCGTGTTTTTTCGGCGATTCTCCAAGTTTAGAGATTTGCCGTCACGGGACTTTATACACTATTCAATGTGGCTGATACTCGCCGCCCCTCGCGGCGAGTATCAGCCAATCCGTCGTATGAGGTGACGCCGCAGGGAGCCCGAGGACGGTGGCAGGCAGGGAGATGGAAGTCTCCCTGCCTGCCCCAGAACGTATGTGGGGGGGAGGTGGGCTCCCCGGGAGCCAGGCAGCACAAGCTGCCCCCCCCCCCTCCAGAGCCAGCAGGGGAACGGGTATATTCACTGTTCCCGATCATGCATATGTAATAATCGGGTGCAGTGAATATATGAATATCTAATGAGCGGCTCGGCTCCCGGCCCCCTGCTGGCTACTCTGTGTAAAATAAAATTAAAAATATATATAAATATATATATATTTTTTTATTAAATATATATTGATGTGCTATAAGCACATGAATAGAAATAGCATGCCCCTTCATAGAAAAAAATTCCTGATTTTTTACACCAAAATTAAAACAAAGAAACTTTTATTTTAAAAATTCACTTTCCACTTCTCCATGAAAAGATGGAGAATTGCTACACGGAGAGACACAGCGAAAATCACTTAGAAAGACGACGAAAATATCACATTGAATAGGGTGGTTCACTTTTGGAGAGCAAAATGCTCCTTCCAACGCAAAAATAGCACAAACTCGCCATAAAACATGGCAAATTTTTCTCATTGAATACGGCCCTAAGTTGTGCTAGATTTACACTATTATACTCATTTGTGGGAGTAGTCACACATTTTAGAAATATATATCTTTACTATAGATATCTATGTGCACAAAATCTATGAACGATATTCTATGCGCCAGATAATTTAACTGCTTAACGTTCAGTAAAAATACCTTTAATTATTACCCTAAAGTATAAACCTATTTAAGGGGCAGATGTACTAAGCCTCGGTGAATGAAAAAGTGGAGAGAGTGAAACTGCCGACCAATCGGCTCCTTTCATTTTTCAAACTCAGCCTGTAACATGGCAGTTAGGAGCTGAATGGTTGGTATTTTATCTCTCTCAACTCTCCAAAGCTTACTACAAATCCCTCTAAGGGACCGATTCAGACCTGTTTGTATAGGTCCGAATTTAGCCCCGCCTCCAACAGTGGGGGTGTCCGATAGCGGGCGCAGGAGTGCCGCTGCGTGCTCAGGGCTGGCGGATAACATCACATGACTCCAGCCTCCGTTCCTTACTTTTATATGCGGAGAGGAAAAAATCATTAGATGGTGAGCGATCATCAAATTATTACCCCCCCCCCCCCCTGTGTGGACACATCTGCTCACAGCGTAGAGTGGGGATTTGGGAGGGGCATGGGGGGGGGGCGTGCATTTGGCGGGCAGATAACCTGCTCCCTAGGTAGCGAATAAATGCAGCCTAGCCAGCGGGTCTGAGTCTTGATAATATAGCACAAGTGGTCACCAATTAGCACATCACATATCCGTCCTCATCATTCCAGCTCTGTAGACTCCACTACACATCCCTCAAGCAGGGCCGGCGCCACCACTAGGCAAATCTAGGCATTTGCCTAGGGCGCCGGCCACTGGAGGGCGGCATTTTGTGCCGCCCGGGTACCTGTCCTACGGCGCTGTCTATTTAAATCTGGCGGCGGAGGCAGCGGGGGTCCCTGCAGTCCATTAAAAATCACGAGCGCTATCCTCCGGGCTATGCGGAAGCGCTTCTAGTGTTAAAACTCTGGCAGCACGGCGCACGCTGATCTCAGCCAATCAGCGTGCTGCCAGTGTTTTCACACTAGAAGCGCTTCCACATAGCCCGGCGGATAGCGCTCATGATTTTTAATGGACTGCAGGGACCCCCGCTGCCTCCGCCGCCAGATTGAAATAGACAGCGCCGAACGACAGGTACCACCCACCCCGACTCGCCTGGGGCGCTCCGGTGCCTTGCACCGGCCCTGCCCTCAAGTGCATAAATCTTTTTGTTTCAGCCGGAAGGAAGACGGGTAACAGAGATCTTGAAATCGGTAATATTGGAGCCAGAAGTCAAAGGCAAAGGTCTGTATTACCACTCACTGTCAGTGTGCAGAATTGTATAGTACAATGGTGAAAAATAACAGAATTGTATTCTAATAATTGTATAAGGTACTTATATGTCCGCCGGGCGCCCGGCTACGCTACGCTGACAACGTAGCTTTGGCTACTTTATCAGCGTAGCCATTGCCGGGCGGCCGGTTAAACGCAGGCATCAGGCGGGCATTGTGCGGCGGGCGGGGGCGGCGGGGCAGACATGGGGGGGTTATCTTACCCTGTGCTGGCGGCAGGGAATCAGCGGCGTCCGGGCGGCGTCCAAACCTCTAGGCGGCGGGGAGCAATAGCGGCGATTTAGTGTAGTCACCGCTGGGGGAGCATCACATGGTTTCCAAGCTCCCCCAGCGGTGACTACGCTAATAGCGTACATAGCTGCATGCCGGACTGCGGGGAGACGAGTGCCGAAGCCACCGGGATGGTGAGTAACATGCACACTACCCACACACACTACACACACAACACGCACTTACACAATCATATGGTCACTATCCACGTCATAACCCCAGTGTCCACGTGGGCGTGGAGTTAATTTTATAAAGTGGGGTGAGTGCAGCGAGCCATCGAGCCCGAAGTGTGGCGAGCGCAGTTCGGAGAATGGCTGCCCCCATACGAAGAACAGATTTGAGGATGCTAGAGGAGGCTGCCGTCTCTAGCATCCTCAAAAACTGTCCTTCGTATGGGGGCAGCCATTTTCCGGATGTCACTTTTTTTATAAGCAGCAGGAGCTGGGAGAGCCGGGACCCGCAAGACAGCCGTGATCTGCGCAAGGCAGGAGGTACCGGCCACACGGGTTTGTGTGTGTTCTTAACCACATAGGGGGGAGTGGGTGTTAACCCTACTGGGGGGGCACATACTTATTAGTTGCGCCACTGTCCCTGCGACGTGTGTGAAGTGAGCGGCGTAGTCCCTGCAGCAGATGGGAACTAGTAACTAGTTCCCATCTGCTGCAGGCACCCCGCCGCTCACTTCACATATGCCGCAGGGACACCCTGCTCACCAGCGCTACCCACCCTGCGCTGCCAGACCGCGCTGCCTGACACCCGTGACCTGCCACCGCAGAAGTGTGTGTGGGGGCCCTGGGGCGACCGCCCCTATCGCCCCGTGGCTCATCCGCCACTGCTCTCCACTTTATCACTTTTCGAAGCTTGATACATATGGCCCATACTGAGGTGCTTTCACAGACAAGGGGACTGATTCAGGGTGCGAGCAGATGTGGCTATGTCTTGTAGGTATTTATTTTGTACATGAGTGAGGAGACTTTAGAACTCTATGGGCCGGTTGTAACTTTGCCCGGATTCGGCGGCCTTGCGGGATGCTGGCCACACTCAGATGTTTTTGATTTAAAGGGGCAGTCATTTATAAGGCATGGTTTTGCCTTGTAAGTGATTGCTCCTTTAAAAAAACGTCCGGATTCGGCCGGCATCCCGCAACGGCCGTTGAAATTGAGCCTCATTACATCACCACTTAATGTTTTATTTATAATGATCTATTATTTTGAACCTTTATTTGTATGAGGAAAAATCAGCCTAGAAATGTGCTTCTCCACCAGTAGAATAAATGAAAGAGCCCAATTCTGAGTCAGAGGCCATAGAGAGATATAGCTGACTGTGTATGCGCCAGATTGGATCACCTGTTGATGGGAAAACTCTTCCAGGGAAACAGGCACTTCTGGAATATAACTGGGCGGTGACCATATGGCCACACAGAACCGATATGTCTCATGACAGTGCTATGGAGTCACCGTGATCTTTTCTAGTGCACATGTGCAGATTAATCTCACCTGGCAAATGGGAATCTTCAGAAGGCGAATCAGCTCTCTGATCAGAGATACAATTCCAACCAATAAGCTTCTGTCATTATTCCAAATACAGTCTGTAACATGAGTTAGTAGCTGGTTGGCTGATACTTTATCTCTGTCCACTTTATTTCTCTCCAAGGCTTAGTACATAGACCCCTGGACTTTCCACTGGTTGCATAAGGAGCAGGCCTTCATGAGAATAGGGGACTGACAAAACTGATATCAGAGAAAGCCATTGCTATAACGCCATACCCAGGATTCACACCCATAACCAGTGGTGGTTTTATAACCCCCACCCCCACGGTAAAATTAGCCACTTCCTCAACATTAGTAAAGCCAGTGGCTTCATTGTGGGTGGTAGTGACTTCTTATTGGAAGTTATACTGCCAGTCACCCGCATAACAGGCAGTCCCATTGGGAGGTGTTCCCTCCTTCCCGGACTGCCAGTCCAGGCTGCAATAGGAAGCCACTCCCTGCCTTACCATCCAGCCCTAGCCAGCTTCTATGGGCTGTAGCCAATGCAGCCCATAGATACCAGACTTTTGCGCATGTGCCGGCGACTGACAACTGTACTGTACAGGGACCCTGGCTGCGGGGACCACAAAGACCTTGCAGTGGGGAATGGCGCATAACCTATTGTATAACAGTTAAACAGCTATTTGATACTAACTAATGTATATGAAGCTGCTTGTACTTTGTAATAAATAATCAGCACTTGCAATTGCGCAGGTCTATATAGTGTGCAGCCAAACATCCGTTCCCCGGCAGACTACGTAGAGCTGCTCAGCTGCAATGCTGATCATTTTTTTTTTGTGAAGTACCAGATGAGCTTTAAATACAGTTCTCCAGCTTCCTATGTAGGGTCAGATAGGTGATGAATAGAGTGTCTGACTGCAATGCAACATGTGATGGGATCGAATTCTGGGTATATCAGTATCATGAATTGTAATAAAGGACTTTTGAGCTTTACGTCAGATATTGTGCAATTGTTGTGAGACGCAATGCTAGGGCATGTTGGATAATGTAGAATGTTTTAAAAACAGGTGGGTTACAAGAAGAATTCGTCCCATCGGTGGATCCCAAAAATATTGTTCCCAAAACAGAAAGTGAAACAATTGTCACCATCCAAGGTAAAAAATAAAAAATGTAAAATAAAATTTTTATAAAAAAGAAATATATATATATATATATATATATATATATATATATACACACATGTCAAAATTCTGTCCAACACATTTATCTCCGGGTCTGCTGAAAGCTGTGTTCTCTATATTATGCAGGAAATCCAATAAGTGAAATGGTGCAGAAATCCATTGACGGGGCCAATCTCAATCACTTGATCGTAGCTCCCGGGGGATGCGGAGAACAGAATATGATGAGCACAACTCCATCTGTAATCGCTACTCATTTCTTAGATTCCACTGGCCAATGGGAGAGAATAGGAGTACAGCGCCGGCAACAAGCCATTCAGTACATCAAAAATGGTAAGACAGTCCATGCAAGTTAGGTTTATAAGCTTGCAATCCATTGTTGTGACCGGGTGACAATAGATGTTTTCTCTCTTTCTCGTGTTCTTGAAGAAAATATTTAAATGAGTTGTTGGTACTTGTTTCCTAGCACGGGTCCCATCGGGTCCCATCGCATACCTTAACTTAAGGTATGCGATGGGATCCGACCGACCCGATTTCTGGCTTTTTTTGAGGTGACAAATGTAAATTCGGGTCCATCGCATGCCATTATAATGGCATGCGATGCGACCGACGCGACCGACCCGATTTTACATTGTAAGCATTGCATGTAATTTTAAATTCCTATGTAAAATTGGGTCCATTCTATGCCATTATAATGGCATACAATGCGGCCAATGCGATGGACCTGTTATTACATAGGAACCAATGTTAAATGCCCCCCCCCCCCATACCCAATTTTTGATTGTATGCCCACCCTGATGGGTAATTTGTATGTAAAATGCCCCCCCCCCATTGTTAACGCCACACCACAATGAATGCCAACCCGAAGCGTGGCGAGCGCAGCGAGCCCGCGAGGGGCGGCGGTACGCGTCCTCTGACCTTTTCATACCCCCACTATCCACGTCGGCGTGGAGTTGATTTTATATAGTGTGGCGAGCGCAGCGAGCCACCTAGCCCCACGAGGGGACACGTAATACCTGTGAAGTAATGCGTGTCCCCTCGCCACGCTTCGGACTCGTGGCTCGCTGCGCTCAACAACCTATATAAAATCAACTCCACGCCAACGATGATAGTGGGGGTATGAAAAGGTCGGAGGACGCGTACCGCCACCCCTCGCAGGCTCGCTGCGATCACCACGCTTCGGGTTCACGTTGATCGTGGCATGGCGTTAACAATGCAATGGGGGCAATACAATGAAAAATGGGTTCTGGGGGGCATTTAACATTGGGGCCAATGTAAAATCGGGTCTCAGGGACCATTTAACATTGGTTCCAATGTAAAAAATCGGGTCGGTCGGGTCGATCGCATCGCATGCGATTTGGTTGCATGCGATGCGATTGGCCCAATTTTTGCAACCGGATTTCATACAATTAAAATCGGTGGCGCCGTGCTAGAAACAAGTACCGAGTTGTTAATGAATATGGGTATTGCAGGAGAATAAGGACTTGGTTCAAATATATCCAATAGAAATAGAAAATGGAAATAGAAAATGGGTAAATCTTCTGAAAATAAATTTGCCAAGTACAGATGGAGCGCTGCTCATTCAGCCGGGGGTCTGGCAGTCAGATCGCCAGTCGCCAGACTCATGCAACAGAATCATTTCACGTGCACACAATTCAATAGGATGAGAGAATCAGAAAGTGAGAGATTTGGCGAGAAATCTCTTGGTTTTTTAAAGCGGCAATCATTTACACTGCAAAATCAAACTGGTTTCTTACCAAACTGAATCTCTCATCCTATTCAATTTCACCCTCAATGTTCTCATGGACGGGCTCCTTCTTCATGGCTGACACTTGTGCGACCTTCTTTGCACTTCGCTATCCATTCATACACACATGAGCGTGACAAAACACTTTCTCCATACTCCATGTCTTTGATACTGGCTAAATTAAAGCAGCATTATTTTTCATACAGTAAATCCAAATCCATATGTGTTGCGCGCCATGACTTACAGTATTTCCAGTGTGTCAGCAATCACAGGTCTTTCTTATGATTGTCAGATTTCCAACATTTTACCTTTTACCTCAAAACAGGTGTAGCTGGTCAGAAAGCATTTTGTAAAGCAGATTCCTCGTACGGCGTCTGGATCCATTATCCATCCAGCACATGGTAACATCGGCCTACTGTATATCATCTCTGCACAATATTTATACATTGTTTTTGTTTCTCTTTCATATCTATTCTCTGTTGTACTTCAATTGCATCACTCGCATTTAGGAGGTGATTCTGGTTCACACGCAGCGCTGCGTGTAATTTTAAGTCTGCCTGCCGTTCTCAATCCTGCTCCCCGAATTCGCCCACATGGCTGCAAGTGGATGTTTTGCATAAACATCCATCGCAGCCTTGTGGGCGAGGACCACACCATTCGCCGACCATCCAATGATGCGGAACAAGCACGCAAAACAAAGACACTCTCAGGAGTCTTAGCTTGGCGTGATCCCTGTGCGAGGACAGGGCGGCAGCTGACATTACGGGAGAGCGAACTGACCTGAATAGGTCCTTAATCTGGTATCATCATTCCCATCTGTAATAAGTAATCACCACCTTTATATGTGCGGTTCCTTAAAAAAAACTAACCGCACATCTAACTCTCTCTGCACATGTTAGATTGGCCCCACCTGCAGTGCACATGGATTGTCTATTTGCTAACAAAATGTGCTGTGTGATCTAGTCGGAATTAGTCCCAATATGAATATGGATCAGAAACGTAAAGCGGACAGATTTAGAACAGACTGTTAAAACGTTACAATGGTTCGGGAATTGCATATGGGTGTGAAAGTGGATCGTGCGCAGCGATCCTTCTGCAACTCATTCACAGATTAGTTGTCTCTTTCTGTTTGGGCGGCAGGGATCTACTCGCAGTGACCTGCAACTTTGCAGATTAACGATCTGGGAAATTGAGTAGGGTACAACAATAGAAAATTATTTAATGCAAAATACGGTACTTGTTTAGTTTCGCGGCGGCAGCGCGAGACGCTCTAGCTTGAATATTGGCAGCTTGCCAAACTGCCTTGAGCTGCGCTATCAGTGTAGCGACTGTTTGAATTCTGGCATCTTGCCAGCTGCTTAGTTGTTTAGTTTCAGGGCGGCAGCGCGAGTCCTGTGAAGCCTAGTGAGCGCCTCTCACACAGCGCTTGTGCCTGCATGATATCCTCTCTCCTGTAGGGAGTGGATCATGAGGGCGCCGGCGGAGAGGCGCTCTATCTTTGTGATACGTAGGAGCACACAGCGCTTGTGCCTGTATGATATCCTCTCTCCTGTGGAGATGGGATCATGAGGGCGCCGGCGGAGAGGCGCTCCATCTTTGTGATACGTAGGAGCATCTCAGACGCTCCAGCAGCAATGCAATGATACACTGTCATCTGTGCGCTGACAGGTCATTGTCGCGCCACAATGACCTGTCAGCGTAGTGATTTGCCGGCACCTTAGTGCTGACTATGCGTCTCAATTTTGCGTCTGCTGCTTAGACGCTATTGCGTCTAAGTAGTACATGCAAAATTGGCTACTGCTTGGACGCTGTAGCGTGGCGAGCGGACGCGGTACGTGTCCTCCCGACCTTTTCATACCCCCACTATCCACGTCGGCGTGGAGTTGATTTTATATAGTGTGGCGAGCACAGCGAGCCACCAAGCCCGAAGGGTGGCGAGCGCAGCGAGCCCCGAGAGGGGACACGGATAACCCTACATGTATTTCGCGCGGCTCGCCGCGCTCCATGCTCGCCACACTATATAAAATCAACTCCACCCTGATGTGGATAGTGGGGGTATGAAAAGGTCGGGAGACGCGTGCCACGTCCCCTCGCGGGGCTCGCTGCGCTCGCCAATCTTCAGGATGGCGTGGATGGTGAGGGTGTTTCAGGAACACATTCACACCTGCAAAATCATACACCTGAGACAGTAATGACAACATGTGTGAACTGTTAACTGTTTTTTAGTTTAAGGTAAAGATGAACGAGGAAATAACTTCACTTGACAGGAGGTTAGGGGTAGCAGCGCTGGCCTGCCACAGAGAACTCAGCGAACTAAATAAGTAGCTGCCGCCCTGAAACTATACAAGTAGTCCAGATAATGTAAGGCGGCTAGGCAGTTGGCAAGCTGCCAGAATTCAAACAGCCGCTACGCTAGTAGCGCAGCTTAAGCCAGTCTGGCAGTTTGGCAAGCCACGAAACTAAACAAGTACCCAAAATACTATTACTGTACATCCACCTGCTTCTCAATGTTACCTTTCAGATTCCTTCCCGGTATTCTGTTTAGCTACAGTATGTCTCATTTGTGTAATATTAGTAGAGAGGATTTGGGTTCAGTTGTTTAAAACACGCATTACTTTGGGGTTGGGTTGGGTTGAACCGAGTCCCGACTCAAGCAATCTCATGGTCGGATCTCAGATAGAGAAAATATTAATTTTGGGTGTTATATTTAATTGCCATTTAAGTGCCTCCCTTGTGATCTAAGGTTCCCACTAGAAATTAATGTTTTTGTTGTAAAATTACATGGTTGTAGCTGTTTTTGATAGATTTTACGGGAATCCAAAAAAACATTATAACCAAGCCAAAACACTTGAGGGCGATTTTGTGAAAACCAAACAAAAACACGAGTTTCAATTTTGAAAACTGTTCTATGTGATAGAGGAACTTCTGGCTCTGCGCAGAGAGACACAGCGGCTGGGGAGAGGGTTGGGAGGGACCCAGTTACATCCCAGATTATTTATCTTTATCTACTTTATCTGTCTCTGAATATTAGTACATAGACCCCAAAGTAGCAACCAATCTACTTCTGTAATATTTTTCCAGCAGAGTCTGAAAAATGAAAGTATTAAGCTAATTGGTTGGTACTCTCTCTCTCTCTCTCTCTCTCTCTCTCTGAGATTCAATAAACATCCTTTATTGAATGAAAGAATTTCAGATCTACCCCCGACTCCTGTATTAAAGCCAGGAAGCCTCCGTTAACAAGACTGCCACCACAATCAAATAGCTTCATCCTATACTGTACTTGTATAGCAATTTATTTATTTCCCCCTATTACTCTGCTCCTACTAACTCCCTTCCTCTCCATTACTCATTGTGATGACTGCTCCTCTCATTGTAGCTATTCCTCTGTGTACTCTGACTCCTCTCCTGCTCAGCGGCAGTACAATGCTTCCTCCTTATACTGTGGTGACTCCTCTCCTGCTCAGCGGCAGTACAGTGCTTCCTCCTTATACTGTGGTGACTCCTCTCCTGCTCAGCGTCAGTACAGTGCTTCCTCCTTATACTGTGGTGACTCCTCTCCTGCTCAGTGGCAGTACAGTGCTTCCTCCTTATACTGTGGTGACTCCTCTCCTGCTCAGCGGCAGTACAATGCTTCCTCCTTATACTGTGGTGTCTCCTCTCCTGCTCAGCAGCAGTACAATGCTTCCTCCTTATACTGTGGTGACTCCTCTCCTGCTCAGTGGCAGTACAATGCTTCCTCCTTATACTGTGGTGTCTCCTCTCCTGCTCAGCAGCAGTACAGTGCTTCCTCCTTATACTGTGGTGACTCCTCTCCTGCTCAGTGGCAGTACAGTGCTTCCTCCTTATACTGTGGTGACTCCTCTCCTGCTCAGCGGCAGTACAATGCTTCCTCCTTATACTGTGGTGTCTCCTCTCCTGCTCAGCAGCAGTACAGTGCTTCCTCCTTATACTGTGGTGTCTCCTCTCCTGCTCAGCAGCAGTACAGTGCTTCCTCCTTATACTGTGGTGACTCCTCTCCTGCTCAGCGGCAGTACAGTGCTTCCTCATACTGTGGTGTCTCCTCTCCTGCTCAGCGGCAGTACAGTGCTTCCTCCTTATACTGTGGTGACTCCTCTCCTGCTCAGCGGCAGTACAGTGCTTCCTCCTTATACTGTGGTGACTCCTCTCCTGCTCAGTGGCAGTACAGTGCTTCCTCCTTATACTGTGGTGACTCCTCTCCTGCTCAGCGGCAGTACAATGCTTCCTCCTTATACTGTGGTGTCTCCTCTCCTGCTCAGCAGCAGTACAATGCTTCCTCCTTATACTGTGGTGACTCCTCTCCTGCTCAGTGGCAGTACAATGCTTCCTCCTTATACTGTGGTGTCTCCTCTCCTGCTCAGCAGCAGTACAGTGCTTCCTCCTTATACTGTGGTGACTCCTCTCCTGCTCAGTGGCAGTACAGTGCTTCCTCCTTATACTGTGGTGACTCCTCTCCTGCTCAGCGGCAGTACAATGCTTCCTCCTTATACTGTGGTGTCTCCTCTCCTGCTCAGCAGCAGTACAGTGCTTCCTCCTTATACTGTGGTGTCTCCTCTCCTGCTCAGCGGCAGTACAATGCTTCCTCCTTATACTGTGGTGTCTCCTCTCCTGCTCAGCAGCAGTACAATGCTTCCTCCTTATACTGTGGTGACTCCTCTCCTGCTCAGTGGCAGTACAATGCTTCCTCCTTATACTGTGGTGTCTCCTCTCCTGCTCAGCAGCAGTACAGTGCTTCCTCCTTATACTGTGGTGACTCCTCTCCTGCTCAGTGGCAGTACAGTGCTTCCTCCTTATACTGTGGTGACTCCTCTCCTGCTCAGCGGCAGTACAATGCTTCCTCCTTATACTGTGGTGTCTCCTCTCCTGCTCAGCGGCAGTACAGTGCTTCCTCCTTATACTGTGGTGTCTCCTCTCCTGCTCAGCAGCAGTACAGTGCTTCCTCCTTATACTGTGGTGACTCCTCTCCTGCTCAGCGGCAGTACAGTGCTTCCTCATACTGTGGTGTCTCCTCTCCTGCTCAGCGGCAGTACAGTGCTTCCTCCTTATACTGTGGTGTCTCCTCTCCTGCTCAGCGGTAGTACAATGCTTCCTCCTTATACCATGGTGACTCCTCTCCTGCTCAGCGGCAGTACAGTGCTTCCTCCTCATAATGCGGTGACTCCTCTCCTGCTCAGCGACAGTACAGTGCTTCCTCCTTATACTGTGGTGACTCCTCTCCTGCTCAGCGGCAGTACAATGCTTCCTCCTTATACTGTGGTGACTCCTCTCCTGCTCAGCGGTAGTACGGTGCTTCCCCCTTATACTGTGGTGTCTCCTCTCCTGCTCAGCAGCAGTACAGTGCTTCCTCCTTATACTGTGGTGACTCTTCTCCTGCTCAGCGGCAGTACAGTGCTTCCTCCTTATACTGTGGTGACTCCTCTCCTGCTCAGCGGGAGTACAATGCTTCCTCCTTATACTGTGGTGACTCCTCTCCTGCTCAGCAGCAGTACAATGCTTCCTCCTTATACTGTGGTGACTCCTCTCCTGCTCAGCGACAGTACAATGCTTCCTCCTTATACTGTGGTGTCTCCTCTCCTGCTTAGTGGCAATACAATGCTTCCTCCTTATACTGTGGTGTCTCCTCTCCTGCTCAGCGGCAGTACAGTGCTTCCTCCTTATACTGTGGTGACTCCTCTCCTGCTCAGCGGCAGTACAGTGCTTACTCCTTATACTGTGGTGACTCCTCTCCTGCTCAGCGGCAGTACAGTGCTTCCTCCTTATACTGTGGTGTCTTCTCCTCAGGCTCACGGCTTACGTTGTGAAAGTTTTTGCCTTGGCTTCAAAACTTACTGATGTCAACAGAAATGACGTTTGTGTTACTGTGAAGTGGCTGATACTGAACAAGCAAAAGCCGGACGGGTTATTTCAGGAAGATGCCCCCGTCTATCATCAGGAGATGGTGGTAGGTGCTAGCACAATGTGGGAACATGAACCTTATTTGGTGCATATGGTGCCAGAGTTTCACTCAAAACTCCAGCCTTCCGTCTTTCCAGCCTCCTGCATCATGTCACTCCAGCTTCCTACCCCCTGCAGCTCCAGTCTCCTTTTCTTTCCAACGTCCTACTCTCTAGCATTCCATCTGTGCTCTCTGCCCAGACTCCCCTCCCATTTTCTCTTCAGCCTCCTGCCCCTTGTCATTCAATTCTCCCTCCAATATCTCTCAAGCATCCTTCCCCTTGGCCACCCAAACCCAGTGGCGTAGCTACATATGTGGCAGTCTGTGGTGGGCGCTGCTAGTGGAACTGACAGGTGACCCAGGCAACAGTGAGAGCTGAGCTGGTCCCGCCCTGTACATATCTAATGAGCAGGGACCCAGTGCAGTGCATATTGAATGAGCGGGTCCCTGCCCCGTGCATAGGTAATGAGCGGGTCCCGCTCATCACATATGTATGGAGCGGGGCCCGCTCATTAAATATGCACTGCGCTGGGTCCCCGCTCATTAGATATGCACGGAGCGGGATCAGCTCAACTCTCACTGCTGCCTGGGTCGCCTGTCAGCTCAGCCTGCGGTGCCGTAGTCCATCGCCTCGCCCCATCTTCCCCATGTCAATTTGCCTCTTGCTCCCTGGGTCTCTCCATCCCATTGCCACATCACTACAGCCTGCCTTCCCATGTCTCTACAGGCTCTTGCCCTGTGTCACTTCAGCATCCTGACACCTATCACTCCAGCCTGCTGCCTCTTGAATCTATCCAGCCTCTGACCTGTGTCATTCCAGCCTCCTGTCACTCATGCCTCCTGTGTCACGTTAAGCCAATCCCCTCCCCGACTCCCTCAAATGTAGTAAGGGCCTGGCATATAAATATTACCCATGAATCCCACCAATGAAATAAAGTAAATGGATTTATAGCTCTCTGTCATAACATGGATCAGTCATGGTTAGTAGAATAATACAGGGGCTCCCACCGTGCCAAATATAATAGTGAAAGTGCTTAAGAATCAATTCACCATCATTTTCCTACAAGTAAGTAGAATAGTTAATGCATGCGATAGGTGCAGCAGTCCGCGGAATGTGGGAATCTCCATCATATTATCTCTCACTGGGGGAGGGGGGATTTCAATTCACACCCTAATTCTCACATAATGAGAGGTGCTACCATGCTGGGACTTGTAGTCACACACAGAAAAAAAGTAAAAATACAAGTGCACACTCAAAATACTAAACACATAATAATAATAATAATAATAATAATAATAATAATAATAATAATAATAATAATAATCAGAATAATTGGAATAAACTCTGCCAAATAGAGTAAAATGGATATACTTATCAAAAATATGGGCCACCCACCGAGACCAAATTATGTCATCTGGTAACATTCCTAAGGTTTCAAGCACAGGACACCCCCACCCACTCCCTCCCTGGCCAACCACTAGTGAGAGGTCTAAGCGTTGAAAGGTGTAACATCAGCAACAAGCAGAAGATACAGATGTGTCTGTTTTACATCTTTGCTGGCATCGTGATTCGCGTGTCCATGCATCGTGGCAGGTGAATTGGCATGCATGCGAGTGAATCGATATGCCACGCGGCAGCACTGTTCATGCCATGTAATTATATTGGATTGAGGGAGCAACACAGCACATGTGCCCGCCAGGAGGCACTGTCTTACAGAATACATGGCACTGCTTGCAACAGCACTCACAAAGATGTACAATAATTGGACACATCTGCATGTATTGAATTTGAGAGTATTACATTCAGTAGATGAGTGCTAATAATTGGATGTAATGTAATTAGCTCTTCCAAGATAGGAATAGTTAAGATGATACCAAACATTAAACCCAGTTCACCTATGTTGCATTAATGTGTGGCATAATGTATAGGAGGCATTACTAATACACCTCCTCCATCTCAGGGAACCTCCCCCATCATTCGATGGTCGCAGAACATCGAATGCAGGGCCGAGTGGTCCGCCAGCTCCCGCAACCTCAGACCACACGGGCATTTCTCCGTGCAAAAGCAGGGATCTGGGCGGGCAGCTGACATCCGGCAATGTCATATGTCCGCCCCCTACACGTGCGTCACGACCGCATTACCATACGTACGCCCAGCGTTTTCATGGGAACGCCCATAAAACGCGGGGTGTAAACATATGGTAATGAGCCCAAACTGCCCTCCACGCCCCTCTCCACCCCCTGTTCGTAGTGTACACATTTCATGTGGAATGTTGCCATGCGTCCGGCTCGCACATGAGCAGAGACGCCTCTGCACATGCACAGACACAAAACATCGGCGGCACGAACGCACGCGGATATTACCGCACCAACCAGAATAAGGGCCATAATGTATAAGTGCCAATACTGTGTGCCATAAAGTGTTATAATGGGAACTGTGTGTGACATTGTGTAAGGGGCAGTAATTTGTGGGATAATGTGTATTAGGAGTATTACTGTGTGGCAGCATGTGAATAAGCCCTGTGTGACAGAATGTGAATAAGCCCTGTGTGGCAGAATGTGGAGGTTGGCGACGGCGCCCGCACAGAAGCCCTGCACATGCGCATATGAGAATATGCGCATGCGCAGCACTTCACCATCGGTCCCCTGTGCAAACACGCAGGGGACAGATCAGATTAGAATCAGGTCCAATGTGAATGGGCTCTTTTTGGCATCCTGTGAATGGACTCTACTCCAATGTGCTAGACTGTGTGGCGTAATGTGAATGGGACCTACTGTATAACACGACAAGCATAAGGGACATTACTGTGGGATGTGAATAAGGGCTACTGCTGTGACGTAACATGACAATGGGGCATTACTGTGATTTAATGTGAATAAGGGGTATTAATGTGTGATGTAAAGTGTATAAGGGTTACTACTGTAAAGTAACATGCATAAAGGGAGAAGTAGGCTTAGGGTGCTGAGAAAGCTTGCACCAGCCCTGCTTACATATCCTAATAGGCTGCAATAAAACCATTCTTTACAGATCCACTGTGTCGAAGACAAATTCATTACATTTTTAGCAATTAAGGTGATGCAAACATAATAATATGTGAATGAGCAATGCCAAAAGC